>NC_067119.1:930533-1230533 GCF_021347895.1 Acanthochromis polyacanthus | reverse complement strand
ACGTTTTTGGTGATTTTCGGAGGACATACTGAACGATGAAGTTTTTGGTGATTTTCGGACGACATACTAAACTATGACGTTTTTGGTGATTTTCGGACGACATACTGAACTATGACGTTTCTGATGATTTTCGGACAACATACTAAACTATGACATTTTTGGTGATTTTCGGACGACAGACTAAAGTATGACGTTTTTGGTGATTTTCGGAGGACATACTGAACGATGAAGTTTTTGGTGATTTTCGGACGACATACTAAACTATGACGTTTTTGGTGATTTTCGTCCGACATACTGAACTGTGATGTTTTTGGTGATTTTGGGATGACATGCTAAACTATGAAGTTTTTGACGATTTTTGGATGACATACTAAAGGATGACGTTTTATGTGATTTTCAGACGTCATACTAAATTATGACATTCTTGATCATTTTCGGACGATATCGTCAACTATGACGTTTCTGATGATTTTCGGACGACATACTAAACTATGGCGTTTTTGTCTATTTTCGGACGACATATTAAACTATGACGTTTTTTGTCCATTTTCGGACGACGTACTAAACTATGATGTTTTTGGTGATTTTCGGATGACATACTGAACTATGACGTTTCTGATGATTTACGGACGACATACTAAACTATGACGTTTTTTGTCCATTTTCGGACGACAAACTAAACTGACGTTTTTGGTGATTTTCGGATGACATACTGAACGATGAAGTTTTTGGTGATTTTCGGACGACATACTAAACTATGGCGTTTTTTGTCTATTTTCGGACGACATATTAAACTATGACGTTTTTTGTCCATTTTCGGACGACGTACTGAACTGTGATGTTTTTGGTGATTTTGAGATGACATACTAAACTATGAAGTTATTGACAATTTTCGGACAACATACTAAATTATGGCGTTTTTGGTGTTTTTCAGACGACATACTAAACTATGACGTTTTTGGTGATTTTCAGACGACATACTAAACTATGACGTTTTTGGTGATTTTCGGACGACATACTAAACTATGACGTTTTTTGTCCATTTTTGGACGACATACAAAACTATGACGTTTTTTTCCATTTTCGGACGACATACTAAACTATGATGTTTTTGGTGATTTTCGGATGACATACTGAACTATGACGTTTCTGATGATTTACGGACGACATACTAAACTATGACGTTTTTTGTCCATTTTCGGACGACATACTAAACTATGACGTTTTTTGTCCATTTTCGGACGACATACTAAACTATGACGTTTTTTTCCATTTTCGGACGACATACTAAACTATGACGTTTTTTTCCATTTTCGGACGACATACTAAACTATGACGTTTCTGATGATTTTCAGACGACATACTAAACTATGACGTTTTTTGTCCATTTTCGGACGACATACTAAACTACGACGTTTTTTTCCATTTTCGGACGACATACTAAACTATGACGTTTTTTTGCATTTTCGGACGACATACTAAACTATGACGTTTTTTTCCATTTTCGGACGACATACTAAACTATGACGTTTTTTTCCATTTTCGGACGACATACTAAACTATGACATTTTTGGTGATTTTCGGACGACAGACTAAAGTATGACGTTTTTGGTGATTTTCGGAGGACATACTGAACGATGAAGTTTTTGGTGATTTTCGGACGACATACTAAACTATGACGTTTTTGGTGATTTTCGTCCGACATACTGAACTGTGATGTTTTTGGTGATTTTGGGATGACATGCTAAACTATGAAGTTTTTGACGATTTTTGGATGACATACTAAAGGATGACGTTTTATGTGATTTTCAGACGTCATACTAAATTATGACATTCTTGATCATTTTCGGACGATATCGTCAACTATGACGTTTCTGATGATTTTCGGACGACATACGAAACTATGGCGTTTTTTGTCTATTTTCGGACGACATATTAAACTATGACGTTTTTTGTCCATTTTCGGACGACGTACTAAACTATGATGTTTTTGGTGATTTTCGGATGACATACTGAACTATGACGTTTCTGATGATTTACGGACGACATACTAAACTATGACGTTTTTTGTCCATTTTCGGACGACAAACTAAACTGACGTTTTTGGTGATTTTCGGATGACATACTGAACGATGAAGTTTTTGGTGATTTTCGGACGACATACTAAACTATGACGTTTTTTGTCCATTTTCGGACGACATACTAAACTATGACGTTTTTGGTGATTTTCGGACGACATACTGAACTATGACGTTTTTGATGATTTTTGGACGACATACTGAACTGTGATGTTTTTCGTGATTTTGGGATGACATGCTAAACTATGAAGTTTTTGACAATTTTTGGATGACATACTAAAGGATGACGTTTTATGTGATTTTCAGACGTCAGACTAAATTATGACATTCTTGATCATTTTCGGACGATATCGTCAACTATGACGTTTCTGATGATTTTCGGACGACATACTAAACTATGGCGTTTTTTGTCTATTTTCGGACGACATATTAAACTATGACGTTTTTTGTCCATTTTCGGACGACGTACGGAACTGTGATGTTTTTGGTGATTTTGAGATGACATACTAAACTATGAAGTTATTGACAATTTTCGGACAACATACTAAATTATGGCGTTTTTGGTGTTTTTCAGACGACATACTAAACTATGACGTTTTTGGTGATTTTCAGACGACATACTAAACTATGACGTTTTTGGTGATTTTCGGACGACATACTAAACTATGACGTTTTTTGTCCATTTTTGGACGACATACAAAACTGACGTTTTTTTCCATTTTCGGACGACATACTAAACTATGACGTTTTTGGTGATTTTCGGATGACATACTGAACTATGACGTTTCTGATGATTTACGGACGACATACTAAACTATGACGTTTTTTGTCCATTTTCGGACGACATACTAAACGTTGACGTTTTTGTTCATTTTTGGACGACATACTAAACTATGACGTTTTTAGTCCATTTTCGGATGACATACTAAACTATGACGTTTTTGATGATTTTTGGACGACATACTGAACTGTGATGTTTTTCGTGATTTTGGGACGACATGCTAAACTATGAAGTTTTTGACAATTTTTGGATGACATACTAAAGGATGACGTTTTATGTGATTTTCAGACGTCATACTAAATTATGACATTCTTGATCATTTTCGGACGATATCGTCAACTATGACGTTTCTGATGATTTTCGGACGACATACTAAACTATGGCGTTTTTTGTCCATTTTCGGACGACGTACTGAACTGTGATGTTTTTGGTGATTTTGAGATAACATACTAAACTATGAAGTTATTGACAATTTTCGGACAACATACTAAATTATGGCGTTTTTGGTGTTTTTCAGACGACATACTAAACTATGACGTATTTGGTGATTTTCAGACGACATACTAAACTATGACGTTTTTGGTGATTTTCGGATGACATACTGAACTATGACGTTTCTGATGATTTTCGGACGACATACTAAATTATGGCGTTTTTTGTCCATTTTCGGACGACATACTGAACTGTGAGGTTTTTGGTGATTTTCAGACGACATACTAAATTATGACATTCTTGATGATTTTCGGACGATATCGTCAACTATGACGTTTCTGATGATTTTCGGACGACATACTAAACTATGGCGTTTTTTGTCTATTTTCGGACGACATATTAAACTATGACGTTTTTTGTCCATTTTCGGACGACGTACTAAACTATGACGTTTTTTGTCCATTTTCGGATGACATACTAAACTATGGCGTTTTTGGTGATTTTCGGACGACATACTAAACTATGACGTTTTTGGTGATTTTTGGACGACATACTAAACTGTGACGTTTTTGGTGATTTTCAGACGACATAATAAACTATGACGTTCTTGATGATATTTGGACGATATACTAAACTATGACGTTTTTGTCCATTTTCGGACGACATACTAAACTATGACGTTTTTAGTCCATTTTCGGATGACATACTAAACTTTGGCGTTTTTGGTGATTTTCGGACGACATACTAAACTATGACATTTTTAGTCCATTTTCGGATGACATACTAAACTATGGCATTTTTGGTGATTTTCGGACGACATACTAAACTATGACGTTTTTAGTCCATTTTCGGATGACATACTAAACTATGACATTTTTGGTGATTTTCGGACGACAGACTAAAGTATGACGTTTTTGGTGATTTTTGGAGGACATACTGAACGATGACGTTTTTGGTGATTTTTGGACGACATACTGAACTATGACGTTTATGGTGATTTTCGGACGACATACTAAACTATGACGTTTTTAGTCCATTTTCGGATGACATACTAGACTATGGCGTTTTTGGTGATTTTCGGACGACATATTAAACTATGACGTTATTTGTCCATTTTCGGACGACATATTAAACTATGACGTTTTTAGTCCATTTTCGGATGACATACTAAACTATGGCGTTTTTGGTGATTTTCGGACGACATACTATACTATGGCGTTTTTAGTGATTTTCGGACGACATACTAAACTATGACGTTTTTGGTGATTTTCGGACGACATACTAAACTGTGAGGTTTTTGGTGATTTTTGGATGACATACTAAACTGTGACGTTTTTGGTGATCTTCAGACGACATAATAAACTATGACGTTCTTGATGATATTTGGACGATATACTAAACTATGACGTTTTTTGTCCATTTTCGGACGACGTACTAAACTATGGCGTTTTTGGTGATTTTCGGACGACATACTAAACTATGACGTTTTTAGTCCATTTTCGGATGACATACTAGACTATGGCGTTTTTGGTGATTTTCGGACGACATATTAAACTATGACGTTATTTGTCCATTTTCGGACGACATATTAAACTATGACGTTTTTAGTCCATTTTCGGATGACATACTAAACTATGGCGTTTTTGGTGATTTTCGGACGACATACTATACTATGGCGTTTTTAGTGATTTTCGGACGACATACTAAACTATGACGTTTTTGGTGATTTTCGGACGACATACTAAACTGTGAGGTTTTTGGTGATTTTTGGATGACATACTAAACTGTGACGTTTTTGGTGATCTTCAGACGACATAATAAACTATGACGTTCTTGATGATATTTGGACGATATACTAAACTATGACGTTTTTTGTCCATTTTCGGACGACGTACTAAACTATGGCGTTTTTGGTGATTTTCGGACGACATACTAAACTATGACGTTTTTGGTGATTTTCGGACGACATACTAAACTATGGCGTTTTTGGTGATTTTCGGACGACATATTAAACTGACGTTTTTTGTCCATTTTCGGACGACATACTAAACTATGGCGTTTTTAGTGATTTTCGGACGACATACTAAACTATGACGTTTTTGGTGATTTTTGGAAGACATACTAAACTGTGAGGTTTTTGGTGATTTTTGGACGACATACTAAACTGTGACGTTTTTGGTGATTTTCGTACGACATACTGAACTATGAAGTTTTTGTCCATTTTCGGATGACAGACTAAAGTATGACGTTTTTGGTGATTTTCGGAAGACATACTGAACAATGACGTTTTTGGGGATTTTCGGACGACATGCTATGACGTTTTTGGTGATTTTTGGAAGACATACTAAACTGTGAGGTTTTTGGTGATTTTTGGACGACATACTAAACTGTGACGTTTTTGGTGATTTTCGTACGACATACTGAACTATGAAGTTTTTGTCCATTTTCGGATGACAGACTAAAGTATGACGTTTTTGGTGATTTTCGGACGACATACTGAACTATGACGTTTCTGATGATTTTCGGACAACATACTGAACTATGACGTTTCTGATAATTTTCGGACGACATACTAAATTATGGCGTTTTTTGTCCATTTTCGGACGACATACTAAACTAAGGCGTTTTTAGTGATTTTCGGACGACATACTAAACTGTGAGGTTTTTGGTGATTTTTGGACGACATACTAAACTGTGACGTTTTTGGTGATTTTCGTACGACATACTGAACTATAAAGTTTTTGTCCATTTTCGGATGACAGACTAAAGTATGACGTTTTTGGTGATTTTCGGAAGACATACTGAACAATGACGTTTTTGGTGATTTTCGGACGACATACTGAACTATGATGTTCATGGTGATTTTCGGACGACATATTAAACTATGACGTTTTTTGTCCATTTTCGGACGACATACTAAACTATGGCGTTTTTAGTGATTTTCGGACGACATACTAAACTATGACGTTTTTGGTGATTTTCGGACGACATACTAAACTGTGAGGTTTTTGGTGATTTTTGGATGACATACTAAACTGTGACGTTTTTGGTGATTTTCAGACGACATAATAAACTATGACGTTCTTGATGATATTTGGACGATATACTAAACTATGACGTTTTTTGTCCATTTTCGGACGACGTACTAAACTATGGCGTTTTTGGTGATTTTCGGACGACATACTAAACTATGACGTTTTTGGTGATTTTCGGACGACATACTAAACTATGGCGTTTTTGGTGATTTTCGGACGACATATTAAACTGACGTTTTTTGTCCATTTTCGGACGACATACTAAACTATGGCGTTTTTAGTGATTTTCGGTCGACATACTAAACTGTGACGTTTTTGGTGATTTTCAGACGACATACTAAATTATGACATTCTTGATCATTTTCGGACGATATCGTCAACTATGACGTTTCTGATGATTTTCGGACGACATACTAAACGATGGCGTTTTTTGTCTATTTTAGGACGACATATTAAACTATGACGTTTTTGGTGATTTTCGGATGACATACTAAACTATGGCGTTTTTGGTGATTTTCGGACGACATATTAAACTATGACGTTTTTTGTCCATTTTCGGACGACATACGTTTTTGGTGATTTTCGGACGACATCCTAAACTGTGACGTTTTTGGTGATTTTCAGACGACATAATAAACTATGACGTTCTTGATGATATTTGGACGACATACTAAACTATGGCGTTTTTGGTGATTTTCGGACGACGTACTAAACCATGACGTTTTTTGTCCATTTTCGGATGACATACTAAACTATGGCGTTTTTGGTGATTTTCGGACGACATACTAAACTATGACGTTTTTGGTGATTTTCGGACGACATACTAAACTATGGCGTTTTTGGTGATTTTCGGACGACATACTAAACTGTGACGTTTTTGGTGATTTTCAGACGACATAATAAACTATGACGTTCTTGATGATATTTGGACGACGTACTAAACTATGACGTTTTTTGTCCATTTTCGGATGACATACTAAACTATGGCGTTTTTGGTGATTTTGGGACGACATACTAAACTATGACGTTTTTGGTGATTTTCGGACGACATACTAAACTATGGCGTTTTTAGTGATTTTCGGACGACATACTAAACTATGACGTTTTTAGTCCATTTTCGGATGACATACTAAACTATGGCGTTTTTGGTGATTTTCGGACGACATATTAAACTATGACGTTTTTTGTCCATTTTCGGACGACATACGTTTTTGGTGATTTTCGGACGACATCCTAAACTGTGACGTTTTTGGTGATTTTCAGACGACATAATAAACTATGACGTTCTTGATGATATTTGGACGACATACTAAACTATGGCGTTTTTGGTGATTTTCGGACGACGTACTAAACCATGACGTTTTTTGTCCATTTTCGGATGACATACTAAACTATGGCGTTTTTGGTGATTTTCGGACGACATACTAAACTATGACGTTTTTGGTGATTTTCGGACGACATACTAAACTATGGCGTTTTTAGTGATTTTCGGACGACATACTGAACTATGACGTTTATGGTGATTTTCGGACGACATACTAAACTATGACGTTTTTAGTCCATTTTCGGATGACATACTAAACTATGGCGTTTTAGGTGATTTTCGGACGACATACTAAACTATGACGTTTTTAGTCCATTTTCGGATGACATACTAAACTATGACATTTTTGGTGATTTTCGGACGACAGACTAAAGTATGACGTTTTTGGTGATTTTCGGAGGACATACTGAACGATGACGTTTTTGGTGATTTTCGGACGACATACTGAACTATGACGTTTATGGTGATTTTCGGACGACATACTAAACTATGACGTTTTTAGTCCATTTTCGGATGACATACTAAACTATGGCGTTTTTGGTGATTTTCGGACGACATATTACCCTTTACGCTTCAGTGCGTCGTAGGTGTACCGCCGGCGGTACACCTACTAATTTGCATAGGAATTTCAAGAATGTCCGACGGCTGCAAACACGATTATACAAACACTATACGCCGATGGAAAGCTTAGATTCTCATGAATCCGCCGGTATAAACCACTTTCAGATGCGATTACTACAGCGGGTGAGAAAAACACATTTGTCCGACAAAAACGAATATTCATCCATTCGTTCTCTATACACGGCTTTAACGCACACAGCGCGACTCACATTTCCAGGTTCATTATTACACACAAAAAAAAGATTCCACAAAAAACGGCCATAATCCAACCTTTTACATCCAGACGACACAAGCCAGTAAACTATTTTGTCCAAAACATGTCCTGAAGTCGTATAAAATCCCCGAATCGGTCATTTTCAAGGAAATGCACCTCGTGATGCCCGTCCAATATTCCCCGTATTTTTCGTAATTTTTTTATTTAAAAATAGAATATTAGCGATTTTTTGTACTGAAAACGGCTGGAATTGACTGAAGCTTAAAGGGTTAAACTATGACGTTTTTTGTCCATTTTCGGACGACATACTAAACTATGGCGTTTTTAGTGATTTTCGGACGACATACTAAACTATGACGTTTTTGGTGATTTTCGGACGACATACTAAACTGTGAGGTTTTTGGTGATTTTTGGATGACATACTAAACTGTGACGTTTTTGGTGATTTTCAGACGACATAATAAACTATGACGTTCTTGATGATATTTGGACGATATACTAAACTATGACGTTTTTGGTGATTTTCGGACAACATACTAAATTATGGCGTTTTTGGTGATTTTCAGACGACATACTAAACTATGACGTTTTTTGTCCATTTTCGGACGACATACTAAACTATGGCGTTTTTAGTGATTTTCGGACGACATACTAAACTATGACGTTTTTGGTGATTTTTGGAAGACATACTAAACTGTGAGGTTTTTGGTGATTTTTGGACGACATACTAAACTGTGACGTTTTTGGTGATTTTCGTACGACATACTGAACTATGAAGTTTTTGTCCATTTTCGGATGACAGACTAAAGTATGACGTTTTTGGTGATTTTCGGAAGACATACTGAACAATGACGTTTTTGGGGATTTTCGGACGACATGCTATGACGTTTTTGGTGATTTTTGGAAGACATACTAAACTGTGAGGTTTTTGGTGATTTTTGGACGACATACTAAACTGTGACGTTTTTGGTGATTTTCGTACGACATACTGAACTATGAAGTTTTTGTCCATTTTCGGATGACAGACTAAAGTATGACGTTTTTGGTGATTTTCGGACGACATACTGAACTATGACGTTTCTGATGATTTTCGGACAACATACTGAACTATGACGTTTCTGATGATTTTCGGACGACATACTAAATTATGGCGTTTTTTGTCCATTTTCGGACGACATACTAAACTAAGGCGTTTTTAGTGATTTTCGGACGACATACTAAACTGTGAGGTTTTTGGTGATTTTTGGACGACATACTAAACTGTGACGTTTTTGGTGATTTTCGTACGACATACTGAACTATAAAGTTTTTGTCCATTTTCGGATGACAGACTAAAGTATGACGTTTTTGGTGATTTTCGGAAGACATACTGAACAATGACGTTTTTGGTGATTTTCGGACGACATACTGAACTATGACGTTTATGGTGATTTTCGGACGACATATTAAACTATGACTTTTTTGTCCATTTTCGGACGACATACTAAACTATGGCGTTTTTAGTGATTTTCGGACGACATACTAAACTATGACGTTTTTGGTGATTTTCGGACGACATACTAAACTGTGAGGTTTTTGGTGATTTTTGGATGACATACTAAACTGTGACGTTTTTGGTGATTTTCAGACGACATAATAAACTATGACGTTCTTGATGATATTTGGACGATATACTAAACTATGACGTTTTTGTCCATTTTCGGACGACGTACTAAACTATGGCGTTTTTGGTGATTTTCGGACGACATACTAAACTATGACGTTTTTGGTGATTTTCGGACGACATACTAAACTATGGCGTTTTTGGTGATTTTCGGACGACATATTAAACTGACGTTTTTTGTCCATTTTCGGACGACATACTAAACTATGGCGTTTTTAGTGATTTTCGGTCGACATACTAAACTGTGACGTTTTTGGTGATTTTCAGACGACATACTAAATTATGACATTCTTGATCATTTTCGGACGACATACTAAACTATGGCGTTTTTTGTCTATTTTCGGACGACATATTAAACTATGACGTTTTTTGTCCATTTTCGGATGACGTACTAAACTATGACGTTTTTTGTCCATTTTCGGATGACATACTAAACTATGGCGTTTTGGTGATTTTCGGACGACATACTAAACTATGGCGTTTTTAGTGATTTTCGGACGACATACTGAACTATGACGTTTATGGTGATTTTCGGACGACATATTAAACTGACGTTTTTTGTCCATTTTCGGATGACATACTAAACTTTGGCGTTTTTGGTGATTTTCGGACGACATACTGAACTATGACGTTTCTGATGATTTTCGGACAACATACTAAACTATGATGTTTTTTGGGATTTTCAGACGACATACTAAACTAAGACGTTTTTGATGATTTTTGGACGACATACTGAACTGTGATGTTTTTGGTGATTTTGGGACGACATGCTAAACTATGAAGTTTTTGACGATTTTTGGATGACATACTAAAGGATGACGTTTTATGTGATTTTCAGACGACATACTAAATTATGACATTCTTGATCATTTTCGGACGATATTGTCAACTATGACGTTTCTGATGATTTTCGGACGACATACTAAACTATGGCGTTTTTTGTCTATTTTCGGACGACATATTAAACTATGACGTTTTTTGTCCATTTTCGGACGACATGCTAAACTATGACGTTTTTTGTCCATTTTCGGATGACATACTAAACTATGGCCTTTTTGGTGATTTTCGGACGACATACTAAACTATGACGTTTTTGGTGATTTTCGGACGACATACTAAACTGTGACGTTTTTGGTGATTTTCAGACGACATAATAAACTATGACGTTCTTGATGATATTTGGACGACATACTAAACTATGACGTTTTTTGTCCATTTTCGGATGACATACTAAACTATGGCGTTTTTGGTGATTTTCGGACGACATACTAAACTATGACGTTTTTGGTGATTTTCGGACGACATACTAAACTATGGCGTTTTTAGTGATTTTCGGACGACATACTGAACTATGACGTTTATGGTGATTTTCGGACGACATACTAAACTATGACGTTTTTAGTCCATTTTCGGATGACATACTAAACTATGGCGTTTTAGGTGATTGTCGGACGACATACTAAACTATGACGTTTTTAGTCCATTTTCGGATGACATACTAAACTATGACATTTTTGGTGATTTTCGGACGACAGACTAAAGTATGACGTTTTTGGTGATTTTCGGACAACATACTAAACTATGATGTTTTTTGGGATTTTCAGACGACATACTAAACTAAGACGTTTTTGATGATTTTTGGACGACATACTGAACTGTGATGTTTTTGGTGATTTTGGGACGACATGCTAAACTATGAAGTTTTTGACGATTTTTGGATGACATACTAAAGGATGACGTTTTTGGTGATTTTCGGACGACATACTAAACTATGACGTTTTTGGTGATTTTCGGACGACATACTAAACTATGGCGTTTTTGGTGATTTTCGGACGACATATTAAACTGACTTTTTTTGTCCATTTTCGGACGACATACTAAACTATGGCGTTTTTAGTGATTTTCGGACGACATACTAAACTGTGACGTTTTTGGTGATTTTCAGACGACATACTAAATTATGACATTCTTGATCATTTTCGGACGATATCGTCAACTATGACGTTTTTTGTCCATTTTCGGATGACATACTAAACTATGGCGTTTTTGGTGATTTTCGGACGACATACTAAACTATGACGTTTTTGGTGATTTTCGGACGACATACTAAACTATGGCGTTTTTAGTGATTTTCGGACGACATACTAAACTATGACGTTTTTAGTCCATTTTCGGATGACATACTAAACTATGGCGTTTTTGGTGATTTTCGGACGACATATTAAACTATGATGTTTTTTGTCCATTTTCGGACGACATACGTTTTTGGTGATTTTCGGACGACATCCTAAACTGTGACGTTTTTGGTGATTTTCAGACGACATAATAAACTATGACGTTCTTGATGATATTTGGACGACATACTAAACTATGGCGTTTTTGGTGATTTTCGGACGACGTACTAAACTATGACGTTTTTTGTCCATTTTCGGATGACATACTAAACTATGGCGTTTTTGGTGATTTTCGGACGACATACTAAACTATGACGTTTTTGGTGATTTTCGGACGACATACTGAACTATGACGTTTATGGTGATTTTCGGACGACATACTAAACTATGACGTTTTTAGTCCATTTTCGGATGACATACTAAACTATGGCGTTTTAGGTGATTTTCGGACGACATACTAAACTATGACGTTTTTAGTCCATTTTCGGATGACATACTAAACTATGGCGTTTTTGGTGATTTTCGGACGACATATTACCCTTTACGCTACAGTGCGTCGTAGGTGTACCGCCGGCGGTACACCTACTAATTTGCATAGGAATTTCAAGAATGTCCGACGGCTGCAAACACGATTATACAAACACTATACGCCGATGGAAAGCTTAGATTCTCATGAATCCGCCGGTATAAACCACTTTCAGATGCGATTACTACAGCGGGTGAGAAAAACACATTTGTCCGACAAAAACGAATATTCATCCATTCGTTCTCTATACACGGCTTTAACGCACACAGCGCGACTCACATTTCCAGGTTCATTATTACACACAAAAAAAAAGATTCCACAAAAAACGGCCATAATCCAACCTTTTACATCCAGACGACACAAGCCAGTAAACTATTTTGTCCAAAACATGTCCTGAAGTCGTATAAAATCCCCGAATCGGTCATTTTCAAGGAAATGCACCTCGTGATGCCCGTCCAATATTCCCCGTATTTTTCGTAATTTTTTTTATTTAAAAATAGAATATTAGCGATTTTTTGTACTGAAAACGGCTGGAATTGACTGAAGCTTAAAGGGTTAAACTATGACGTTTTTTGTCCATTTTCGGACGACATACTAAACTATGGCGTTTTTAGTGATTTTCGGACGACATACTAAACTATGACGTTTTTGGTGATTTTCGGACGACATACTAAACTGTGAGGTTTTTGGTGATTTTTGGATGACATACTAAACTGTGACGTTTTTGGTGATTTTCAGACGACATAATAAACTATGACGTTCTTGATGATATTTGGACGATATACTAAACTATGACGTTTTTGGTGATTTTCGGACAACATACTAAATTATGGCGTTTTTGGTGATTTTCAGACGACATACTAAACTATGACGTTTTTGGTGATTTTCGGAGGACATACTGAACGATGAGGTTTCTGATGATTTTCGGACGACATACTAAACTATGACGTTTTTTGTCCATTTTCGGACGACATACTAAACTATGACGTTTTTTGTCCATTTTCGGACGACATACTAAACTATGACGTTTTTTTCCATTTTCGGACGACATACTAAACTATGACGTTTTTGGTGATTTTCAGATGACATACTGAACTATGACGTTTTTTGTCCATTTTCGGACGACATACTAAACTATGACGTTTTTTTCCATTTTCGGACGACATACTAAACTATGACGTTTTTGGTGATTTTCGGACGACATACTAAACTATGACGTTTTTTGTCCATTTTCGGACGACATACTAAACTATGACTTTTTTTCCATTTTCGGACGACATACTAAACTATGACGTTTTTGGTGATTTTCGGACGACATACTGAACTATGACGTTTCTGATGACTTTCGGACGACATACTAAACTATGACATTTTTGGTGATTTTCGGACGACAGACTAAAGTATGACGTTTTTGGTGATTTTCGGAGGACATACTGAACGATGACGTTTTTGGTGATTTTCGGACGACATACTAAACTATGACGTTTTTTGTCCATTTTTGGACGACATACTAAACTATGACGTTTTTTGTCCATTTTTGGACATCATACTATTACGTTTTTAAACTGACATTTTAGTGTAATTTCAGACATATGAAACTATGATGTTTATTTCATTTTTCCAACGACATACTAAAATATGACGTTTGACAACAGACCAGCTAATTCATTCCATGTTGATTGACATTCTCCTCTAAGTCATGCCTCTAACCTGCCCCACACTTTGAGAAACACTGGTCTATAGTCACATCACAATCTGCTTAAATATGCATTAATTTTCTTCTCAAGTTACAATCGGCTGAAAATGAGAAAAAATTATTCTGCTAATTTGTTTCTGATTTGTCACCTGTTTTTTCAGAAGCTCCTCGTCTTTCTTCTGTAGCTCCTCCTCTTCCTGTATTAGCCACTCCCCCTTCAGTTGTAGCTCCTCCTGCTGTTCATTTAGATCCTCCACTTTATGCTTCAGCTCCTCCTGCTGTTGCTTTAGTCCCTCCTCAAGTTGCTTTAGCTCCTCCCTCTGCTGCTGTAGCTCCTCCTCCTGGTACAGCAGATGTTTCTTTTGCTGCCAGAGCTCCTCACCTGATCAGACAGAACCAATCAATCAATCATTAACAGATAAAGTGTCTCAAAACAAAGAGAAAACAAAGTCAGTTACTGACTGAGCTGGTTGAGCTGTAGCTGCTGTTGGGTCAGATGGCGCCCCCTGTCCTCCACCTGAGACACTGCAGCTTCACCATCCTCCAATCAGAACACAGAGACACAAGGTCACTGCCGGCTGGGATGGTCTGGTCTTTGATTTCTGCTTTTCTGACATTCTGGATCCATTTCAAGTTAGTTTAGACCAGTTTTTGTACCTGTATGTGTTAAACCTGTTGTGTGTTACCTGTTTTTGTTGTATTTGTCTGTCCAGCTCCTTCAGGTGTTCTGTTCTCTGCTGCTGCTGATTGGATGCATTCAGCTCCTGCACATCAGTCACATAAACACCTTTATGTTGTGTTACACAGGTGTACAGTCACACACCTGCACACTCAGTTTACCTGTTCCAGAGTCTGCAGCTGTTTCTTCCTCTCATCCACTCGTTCACTGAGCAGAGACAAGAACTCAGAGTTTTCTGCAGGAAAAACATCAGAGTTAGTTTTTATATTTGTGTACTGCAGTATATTAATATAATATTTAATATACTGTGATGACGTCATACCGTTAAGCTGCTGCTGACTGGCTGCTGTATCTCTGACTACTTCCTGTTTGAGGAGCTGGGCTTGGCTAAGCTCCTCCCTCTGCTTAGTAAGCTCCGCCTTCACAACTGCCAGACTCCTGATTGGTTAGAGTCGACACATGCAGTTAAAATGCAACATTAAAGTATATTTAGACGATAATTAAAATCAGAGGAACATGAGAGCAGCATTTTTTTATCGCTTTAACTGGATTCTTCAGCAGTATCAGCAGATATTAACCCTATTGTCTTTATTTATGGGCACCAAATGTCTGAAAAAAAATCTCTAAAAATCCTAAAAATATTTCAAGTGATTACAGATATATAAGCACAACTTCTAATATTTTCTTTAAGAACATTCTCAAAAAAAAAATCAACCAAAATCCGGTGAATTTCACTGGATTTTGGTTGATTTTTTTAGAATTTAAGAAAAATTTAAGAAACGTTTTTAACGTTTCTTTTTTCCACCAAAAACTGTTCAAAAATTTCCCAAAAATGTTGAAAATGTGGACATCAGAAGTTTCACTGTGAGAAAATATTTTTTTCCACATTTCCGAACTTTAAAACAGAACAACACGAGGGTTGAACAGCGAATGAGACGTATGGTTCCATCGTTCCTCCCTGGTGTCTACACCTGGATGTTACCTGTCGGTGAGCCTCCGTCGGTCCTCCAGGTGTTTGCACTGCTGCTGCAGGTTAACTCTCTCCTCCCTCCTCCTGCTCAGCTCCTCCTGGACCTCCTGCACATTAAAACAACATCAGCTCCTCGTCCAACAAACGACAGCCGCACAACAACACATCTGCCAATCACAACAAGAGTCTACAGCACGACTGGATGAAAACACCGTTACTCTGAATAACGATGACTGGATTTAATGTGAAACTGAAATTCACACACAGTTTCCATGGAAACTTACAGTCAGACAGTGTAACCATGGAAACCTACAATCAGAAATGTTACCATGGAAACCTACAGTCATACACAGTTGCATTGGAAACCTACAGGAAAACAACCATGGGAACTTGTAGTTAGATGTTGCCACGGAAGCTTAAAATCAGAAATGTTACCATTAAAACCTACAATCAAAAATGAAACTTACAATTAGATGTTGTTGCCATGGAAACCTACAGTCACTTACTGTCAGAAATGTTTCCATGGAAACTTACAGACAGCGTAACCATGGAAATCTACTGTCATCTACGATCAGAAGTGTTTCCACAGAAGCCTACAGTCACAAATGTTCCCATAGAAACCTACAATCAGACACTTTACCATGGAAACCAGTGGTCAGACAGAGCTGTAGTCCTGTTGGGATATTCTCAGTAGGTCCTACTCACCTGTAGCTCAGTCTGCTGCTGTTTCGTATCTCTGAGTCGTGTCTCCACCTCCTGTTGCAGTTTGTCCACTTCGTCCTGCATCTCGTCCAGATCTTCTCTCAGCTGATCCACCACCTTCTGCTTCCTGTCCAGTTGCTCCTGCTTCCTGTTCAAGTCTTCCTCTGTCCTGTCCAGCTCCTCCTTGGTTCTGTCCAGCTCCTCCTTGGTTCTGTCCAGCTCCTCCTTGGTTCTGTCCAGCTCCTCCTTGGTTCTGTCCAGCTCCTCCTTGGTCCGGTCCAGCTCCTCCTTGGTTGGTCTGGTCCTGCTCCTCCTTGGTCCGGTCCAGCTCCTCCTTGGTTCTGTCCAGCTCGTTCTTCTTCTGATGGAGCTTCTGGGTGTGTTCAGTTTTCATGTCCTCCAGCTGCCGTTGCTCCACCAGCTGCTTCTGCAGAACCTTCTTCAGTTCTGGACACAAACACATGTTGATCAGTCAGCTGTAGCTCAATGTTCCATCAGAACCAGAACTTTTGTATCTTCATTAATTAATAAAGTTTCAGCGACCTGCTCGGTGTCGGCTCAGTTCAGTCCTCAGAGAGTCCAGCTTCTGTTCGTCTTCCTTCACACCTGAGACCATCCACCTGCTGCGACTCAACAGCTCCTAGACACACACACAAAGACACACACACACACACACACACAAAGACACACACACACACAAAGACACACACACACACACACAAAGACACACAAAGACACACACACACACACACACACACACACAAAGACACACAACACACACAAAGACACACACACACACAAAGACACACACACACACACAAAGACACACACACACAAAGACACACACACACACACACACAAAGACACACACACACACAAAGACACACACACACACACACAAAGACACACAAAGACACACACACACAAAGACACACACACAAAGACACACACACACACACACACACAAAGACACACACACACACAAAGACACACACACACACACAAAGACACACACACACACAAAGACACACACAGGAGCTACTTCTAATGTTCTTCAGGTGTGTGTGATCAGAGGAGAAGGTGAGTCTGCTCCTCACCTGTATGGAGGTGTTCAGGTGCTGCTGCTCCTCTCTGAGCTCCTTCAGGTGAAGTTCCTCCTTCAGGTGCTGAACACAAACGACCCAGTTCTGTACTGATTTCTACTCTGTACAACATTCTATAATTCACCTCAGAGGGACACAGGTAACACTGTGATGTCACCAGGTGAGCTCACCTGAGCACTGAGAGAGTCCAGACGTCTCTGAGCCTCCTGACAGTCGGACAGAACCGCAGCAAGTCTGCAAACACACAGCAGAGCCTGTAGCTGCAGGGAACTGGAGTTCATTAATAAAACGTTCTGTTTCACCTGTCCAGGTGTTCACTCACCTGTCTGCAGCAGCCTCAGTCTCCTCCTCCACCTTCCTCACACTCTGCTGCTCCTGCTGCCTCCTCATCCTCAGCTGCTGCACCTCCAGCTGGAGCCTCCTGCAGGTCAGAACCCCACATACTGATGTTCTACTGCCTGAGGTTCTACCGCCTGAGGTTCTACTGCCTGAGGCTCTACCGCCTGATGTTCTACCGCCTGAGGCTCTACCAGCTGATGTTCCACTGCCTGATGTTCTACCGCCTGATGTTCTACCGCCTGATGTTCTACCGCCTGATGTTCTACCGCCTGAGGCTCTACCAGCTGATGTTCCACCCCCTGATGTTCTACTACCTGAGGTTCTCCTGAGCTTCATTCTGCAGCACGTCGGCCTCCAGCTGAACCTCCGAGACCTGAAGAGATGAAAACACTGAAGGAGGAACTCTACAGGTGTGTACTAGTGTGTGTGTGTGTGTGTGTGTGTGTGTGTGTGTGTGTGTGTGTGTGTGTGTGTACCTGCTCTCTGCTAGTGTTTATGCAGCTCTGAGCCTCCAGCAGCAGCCTGTCAGCCTGACGGAGTTCAGTTCGTCTCTTCAACAGAGTTTTCTCTAAACACTCCACCTCATCACACACCTGCATCGCACTCCTACACACACACACAACCATTATTGTATTATATGGGAGCCAGT
This sequence comes from Acanthochromis polyacanthus, assembly GCF_021347895.1. Lineage (NCBI taxonomy): Eukaryota > Metazoa > Chordata > Actinopteri > Pomacentridae > Acanthochromis > Acanthochromis polyacanthus. Next base: position 1,211,547 of record NC_067119.1, on the reverse strand, counting down.
GTTACCTGTGTCTCAGGTGTGTTACCTGTGTCTCCTCAGTTTGTGTCGCAGCTGTTTGGTTTGCAGTCGCAGCTTCTTCTTCTCTTCCTCCAGTTTCTCTGCTTCTGTGTGCAAACACTCACACACACACCTACCTCCCTGCTGACACACACACACACACACACACACACACACCTGTTTATATAACAGCAGGTATATTATTGACCATCAGGTTTCCTGCAGACTGACCTTGTCCAGGTGTTCAGCTGCGCCTCCTGCTGGTGGACTGTAGGAACCACAGAGCAGCCAGCCACGACCAACCAGGGGAGTCTGAGCGTCAGCAGGCCCAGGAGAGGAGCCCGCAGCTGGAGGAGGAGTCGTCCCTGGTGTGGAGCTGCTGCCTCCACTGCTGCTGCCATCTGCAGGAGGATCAGTTCTACAGTCCCTGAATGTTACCTGAGCCTACCTGAGCCTACCTGAGCCTACCTGAGCCTACCTGAGTCGTGGTGTGTTGGGGGCAGGTGGACCCGGCAGCCTCCACCTGCAGGAGGTCTGTCAGGAGAACCGAGCTGCTGCAGGTCCAAACCCGAGTCCTGAGTCCCCTGAGAACCCGGACTGGGAGCCTGAGACAGAAACCAAGATTTACTTCACACCAGGTTCAGGTCTCATGAAAGACGGGTTCATCTGATACAGAAGCAGTTTGCTGCAGATCTGGTTCTCGTCTTCAACAGAACCAGAACCAGGAGGACTAGCTGATCATCACAGATATCAGAGAGTTTAAAAGATTCAAGTCTCACTCCGAGTCCAGGAGGTACGGACCACCACCGGCCTCCATCTGCAGGTCTGGTGCTGGTCCTGGTCGGGTCCAGCTCCTCCACAGTTTGTTGGTTCTTCAGAGCGTCTGCGTTCAGCTCGTCTGCAGCTTTCTGACAATAGAAGAAAGAAATCAGATTCATAAGTTAGATTAATTGTGTATTTTAGTCTCAGCAGAGAGGAGTACTAGCAGAATGTTTTACTGTGTTTCATTCTAAACCTGTGTTTCATTCTAAACCTGTGTTTCATTCTAAACCTGTGTTTCATTCTAAACCTGTGCCTGCAGCAGCTCCACGCTTTGGTTCAGAGCTCTCAGCTGCTGGATGCTGAACTCCAGCTGTTCTGCCGTCAGCTGATCGGTGTCGCTCATGGACCTGCTGAGCTGCAGTAGTTTCCTGTTAAGGCGGTCGAGGCTCCGTTGGTGTCGGTCGCTCTGTGAACGCAGCTGGAAGACAAAAGCTTCAATCTGGAGTAAAAGTCCAACAGCACAGACATCAGCCTGTTTGTCCACTCTGGCTGAAGAGAAAAAGTTTTTAATTTAAATAAAAACAGCCTAAAATTATTGGTCCCCATGTCAGCTTTTATTCAATGATGTGTCCGTTTTGATTTGAGCAAAAACTAGTTTCATGAGAAACGAAGACAACATGAAGATCTAAACAAAGAGGAACTAAAGCCCAACAGAGACACACAACAACCACAGAGACACACAACAACCACAGAGACACACAACAACCACAGAGACACACAACAACCACAGAGACACACAAAACAACCACAGAGACACACAACAACCACAGAGACACAAAACAACCACAGAGAGACACAACAACCACAGAGACACACAACAACCACAGAGACACACAACAACCACAGAGACACAAAACAACCACAAAGAGACACAAAACAACCACAACGAGACACAAAACAACCACAGAGACACAAAACAACCACAGAGACACAAAACAACCACAGAGACACAAAACAACCACAGAGACACAAAACAACCACAGAGACACAAAACAACCACGAGACACAAACAACCACAGAGAGACACAAAACAACCACAGAGAGACACAAAACAACCACAGAGACACAAAACAACCACAGAGAGACACAACAACCACAGAGACACACAACAACCACAGAGACACACAACAACCACAGAGACACAAAACAACCACAGAGACACAAAACAACCACAACGAGACACAAAACAACCACAGAGACACAAAACAACCACAGAGACACACAACAACCACAGAGACACAAAACAACCACAGAGACACAAAACAACCACAACGAGACACAAACAACCACAGAGAGACACAAAACAACCACAGAGAGACACAAAACAACCACAGAGACACAAAACAACCACAGAGACACAAAACAACCACAGAGACACAAAACAACCACAGAGACACAAAACAACCACAGAGAGACACAAAACAACCACAGAGAGACACAAAACAACCACAGAGACACAAAACAACCACAACGAGACACAAAATAACCACAGAGACACAAAACAACCACAGAGACACACAACAACCACAGAGAGACACAAACAACCACAGAGACACACAAACAACCACAGAGAGACACAAAACAACCACAGAGACACAAAACAACCACAACGAGACACAAAACAACCACAGAGACACAAACAACCACAGAGACACACAACAACCACAGAGACACACAACAACCACAGAGAGACACAAAACAACCACAGAGACACACAACAACCACAGAGAGACACAAAACAACCACAGAGACACAAAACAACCACAACGAGACACAAAACAACCACAGAGACACAAAACAACCACAGAGACACACAACAACCACAGAGAGACACAACAACCACAGAGACACACAACAACCACAGAGACACACAACAACCACAGAGACACACAAAACAACCACAGAGACACACAACAACCACAGAGACACACAACAACCACAACGAGACACAAAACAACCACAGAGACACAAAACAACCACAGAGAGACACAACAACCACAGAGACACACAACAACCACAGAGACACACAACAACCACAGAGACACAAAACAACCACAGAGACACAAAACAACCACAACGAGACACAAAACAACCACAGAGAGACACAAAACAACCACAGAGACACAAAACAACCACAGAGACACAAAACAACCACAAAGAGACACAAAACAACCACAGAGACACAAAACAACCACGAGACACAAAACAACCACAGAGAGACACAAAACAACCACAGAGAGACACAAAACAACCACAGAGACACAAAACAACCACAGAGACACAAAACAACCACAGAGACACACAACAACCACAGAGACACACAACAACCACAGAGACACAAAACAACCACAGAGACACAAAACAACCACAACGAGACACAAAACAACCACAGAGACACAAAACAACCACAGAGAGACACAACAACCACAGAGACACACAACAACCACAGAGACACACAACAACCACAGAGACACAAAACAACCACAACGAGACACAAAACAACCACAGAGAGACACAAAACAACCACAGAGACACAAAACAACCACAGAGACACAAAACAACCACAAAGAGACACAAAACAACCACAGAGACACAAAACAACCACGAGACACAAAACAACCACAGAGAGACACAAAACAACCACAGAGAGACACAAAACAACCACAGAGACACAAAACAACCACAGAGAGACACAACAACCACAGAGACACACAACAACCACAGAGACACACAACAACCACAGAGACACAAAACAACCACAGAGACACAAAACAACCACAACGAGACACAAAACAACCACAGAGAGACAAAACAACCACAGAGAGACACAAAACAACCACAGAGACACAAAACAACCACAGAGAGACACAAAACAAACACAGAGAGACACAAAACAAACACAGAGACACAAAACAACCACAGAGACACAAACAACCACAGAGACACACAACAACCACAGAGACACAAAACAACCACAGAGAGACACAAAACAACCACAGAGACACAAAACAACCACAGAGAGACACAAAACAACCACAGAGAGACACAAAACAACCACAAAGAGACACAAAACAACCACAGAGAGACACAAAACAACCACAGAGAGACAAAACAACCACAGAGACACAAAACAACCACAGAGAGACACACAACAACCACAGAGACACAAAACAACCACAGAGACACAAAACAACCACAGAGACACAAAACAACCACAGAGAGACACAAAACAACCACAGAGACACAAAACAACCACAGAGACACAAAACAACCACAGAGAGACACAAAACAACCACAGAGACACAAACAACCACAGAGACACAAACAACCACAGAGAGACACAAAACAACCACAGAGACACAAACAACCACAGAGAGACACAAAACAACCACAGAGAGACACAAAACAACCACAGAGACACAAACAACCACAACGAGACACAAAACAACCACAACGAGACACAAAACAACCACAGAGACACACAACAACCACAGAGAGACACAAAACAACCACAGAGACACAAAACAACCACAACGAGACACAAAACAACCACAGAGACACAAAACAACCACAGAGACACACAACAACCACAGAGACACACAACAACCACAGAGAGACACAAAACAACCACAGAGACACACAACAACCACAGAGAGACACAAAACAACCACAGAGACACAAAACAACCACAACGAGACACAAAACAACCACAGAGACACAAAACAACCACAGAGACACACAAACAACCACAGAGACACACAACAACCACAGAGACACACAACAACCACAGAGACACAAAACAACCACAGAGACACAAAACAACCACAACGAGACACAAAACAACCACAGAGACACACAACAACCACAGAGACACACAACAACCACAGAGAGACACAAAACAACCACAGAGACACACAACAACCACAGAGAGACACAAAACAACCACAGAGACACAAAACAACCACAGAGACACACAACAACCACAGAGACACAAAACAACCACAGAGACACAAAACAACCACAACGAGACACAAAACAACCACAGAGACACACAACAACCACAGAGACACAAAACAACCACAGAGACACAAAACAACCACAGAGACACACAACAACCACAGAGACACACAACAACCACAGAGAGACACAAAACAACCACAGAGACACACAACAACCACAGAGACACAAAACAACCACAGAGACACACAACAACCACAGAGACACACAACAACCACAGAGACACACAACAACCACAGAGACACACAACAACCACAGAGACACAAACAACCACAGAGACACAAAACAACCACAGAGAGACAAAACAACCACAACGAGACACAAAACAACCACAGAGACACAAAACAACCACAGAGACACAAAACAACCACAACGAGACACAAAACAACCACAAAGAGACACAAAACAAACACAGAGACACAAAACAACCACAGAGACACACAACAACCACAGAGACACACAACCACAGAGACACACAACAACCACAGAGAGACACAAAACAACCACAGAGACACAAAACAACCACAGAGACACAAAACAACCACAAAGAGACACAAAACAACCACAGAGACACAAAACAACCACAAAGAGACACAAAACAACCACAGAGACACAAAACAACCACAGAGAGACAAAACAACCACAAAGAGACACAAAACAACCACAGAGACACAAAACAACCACAGAGACACAAAACAACCACAGAGAGACAAAACAACCACAAAGAGACACAAAACAACCACAGAGACACAAAACAACCACAAAGAGACACAAAACAACCACAGAGAGACACAAAACAACCACAAAGAGACACAAAACAACCACAGAGACACACAACAACCACAGAGAGACACAAAACAACCACAGAGACACAAAACAACCACAGAGACACAAACAACCACAGAGACACAAAACAACCACAAAGAGACACAAAACAACCACAACGAGACACAAAACAACCACAGAGACACAAAACAACCACAGAGAGACAAAACAACCACAGAGACACACAACAACCACAGAGACACACAACAACCACAGAGAGACACAAAACAACCACAGAGACACACAACAACCACAGAGACACACAAAACAACCACAGAGAGACACAAAACAACCACAGAGAGACACAAAACAACCACAGAGAGACACAAAACAACCACAGAGAGACACACAACAACCACAGAGACACACAACAACCACAGAGAGACACAAAACAACCACAGAGACACACAACAACCACAGAGACACACAAAACAACCACAGAGAGACACAAAACAACCACAGAGAGACACAAAACAACCACAGAGAGACACAAAACAACCACAGAGAGACAAAACAACCACAACGAGACACAAACAACCACAGAGACACACAAAACAACCACAGAGAGACACAAAACAACCACAGAGAGACAAAACAACCACAGAGAGACACAAAACAACCACAGAGAGACAAAACAACCACAACGAGACACAAAACAACCACAGAGAGACACAAAACAACCACAGAGACACAAAACAACCACAGAGAGACACAAAACAAACACAGAGACACAAAACAACCACAGAGACACACAACAACCACAGAGACACACAACAACCACAGAGACACACAACAACCACAGAGAGACACAAAACAACCACAGAGACACACAACAACCACAGAGACACACAAAACAACCACAGAGAGACACAAAACAACCACAGAGAGACACAAAACAACCACAGAGAGACAAAACAACCACAACGAGACACAAAACAACCACAGAGACACACAAAACAACCACAGAGAGACACAAAACAACCACAGAGAGACACAAAACAACCACAGAGAGACAAAACAACCACAACGAGACACAAAACAACCACAGAGACACAAAACAACCACAGAGACACAAAACAACCACAGAGAGACACAAAACAACCACAGAGAGACAAAACAACCACAACGAGACACAAAACAACCACAGAGACACAAAACAACCACAGAGAGACAAAACAACCACAGAGAGACAAAACAACCACAACGAGACACAAAACAACCACAAAGAGACACAAAACAACCACAACGAGACACAAAACAACCACAGAGACACAAAACAACCACAGAGAGACAAAACAACCACAACGAGACACAAAACAACCACAAAGAGACACAAAACAACCACAGAGACACAAAACAACCACAGAGACACAAAACAACCACAGAGAGACACAAAACAACCACAACGAGACACAAAACAACCACAGAGACACAAAACAACCACAGAGACACAAAACAACCACAACGAGACACAAAACAACCACAGAGACACAAAACAACCACAACGAGACACAAAACAACCACAGAGACACAAAACAATCACAGAGACACAAAACAACCACAAAGAGACACAAAACAATCACAGAGACACAAAACAACCACAGAGACACAAAACAACCACAGAGAGACACAAAACAACCACAGAGACACAAAACAACCACAGAGAGACACAAAACAACCACAGAGAGACACAAAACAACCACAAAGAGACACAAAACAACCACAACGAGACACAAAACAACCACAACGAGACACAAAACAACCACAAAGAGACACAAAACAACCACAGAGACACAAAACAACCACAGAGAGACACAAAACAACCACAACGAGACACAAAACAACCACAGAGAGACAAAACAACCACAAAGAGACACAAAACAACCACAGAGACACAAAACAACCACAGAGAGACACAAAACAACCACAACGAGACACAAAACAATCACAGAGACACAAAACAACCACAAAGAGACACAAAACAATCACAGAGACACAAAACAACCACAGAGACACAAAACAACCACAGAGAGACACAAAACAACCACAGAGACACAAAACAACCACAGAGAGACACAAAACAACCACAGAGAGACACAAAACAACCACAGAGACACAAACAACCACAGAGAGACACAAAACAACCACAAAGAGACACAAAACAACCACAGAGAGACACAAAACAACCACAAAGAGACACAAAACAACCACAGAGACACAAAACAACCACAGAGAGACACAAAACAACCACAGAGACACAAAACAACCACAGAGAGACACAAAACAACCACAGAGAGACACAAAACAACCACAAAGAGACACAAAACAACCACAGAGAGACACAAAACAACCACAAAGAGACACAAAACAACCACAGAGACACAAAACAACCACAGAGAGACACAAAACAACCACAAAGAGACACAAAACAACCACAGAGAGACACAAAACAACCACAAAGAGACACAAAACAACCACAACGAGACACAAAACAACCACAGAGAGACAAAACAACCACAACGAGACACAAAACAACCACAGAGACACAAAACAACCACAGAGAGACACAAAACAACCACAACGAGACACAAAACAATCACAGAGACACAAAACAACCACAAAGAGACACAAAACAATCACAGAGACACAAAACAACCACAGAGACACAAAACAACCACAGAGAGACACAAAACAACCACAGAGACACAAAACAACCACAGAGAGACACAAAACAACCACAGAGAGACACAAAACAACCACAGAGACACAAAACAACCACAGAGAGACACAAAACAACCACAAAGAGACACAAAACAACCACAGAGACACAAAACAACCACTAGTTTTCTCAGTAACATCTCAACACAGTTTCTGTCTCCAGTCACTTGTTTAGAACCTTCATATAAACTAAAAGTTGTCTGTAAGTCAGAGTTGTGTGTTCTGATGACTGATTGTTTTCCAGTGGTTCAGATGTCTGACCTGCAGCAGCAGTAAGTCTTTCTGCTGCTGGACGTCCTGAAGCTGCTGCTGACTCTGCTGGAGCTTCACCTCCTGCATAAAGACAAAAACATTAAAAACACAGAAACTAACCTCACAGTTTCTAGACATTCATCATGTTTCATTGTGTCATGTCATGTTATGTTTCATTGTGCTATGTTATGATGTCATGTTTCATTGTGCCATGTTATGTCATGTTATGTTTCATTGTGTCATGTCATGTTATGTTTCATTGTGTCATTTTATGATGTCATGTTATGTTTCATTGTGCTATGTTATGATGTCATGTTTCATTGTGCCATGTTATGTCATGTTGTGTCTCATTGTGCCATGTTATGTCATGTTATGTTTCATTGTGTCATGTTATGTCATGTTGTGTTTCATTGTGTCATGTCATGTTTCATTGTCATGTCATGTTTCATGTCATGTTTCATTGTGTCATGTTATGTTTCATTGTGTCATGTTATGTCATGTTGTGTTTCATTGTGTCATGTCATGTTTCATTGTGTCATGTCATGTTTCATGTCATGTTTCATTGTGTCATGTTATGTTTCATTGTGTCATGTCATGTTTCATTGTGTCATGTCATGTTTCATGTCATGTTTCATTGTGTCATGTTATGTTTCATTGTTTCATGTCATGTTTCATTGTGTCATGTTATGTTTCATTGTTTCATGTCATGTTTCATTGTGTCATGTTATGTTTCATTGTGTCATGTCATGTTTCATGTCATGTTTCATTGTGTCATGTTATGTTTCATTGTTTCATGTCATGTAGCTGGTACTGACAAGGTTCTGCTGCATCAGTCTGGTTCTGCTCTGAGATGTCTTCAGTTTCTCTCTGAGTATCTGCAGCTCTAACTCCAGGTCCACAGACTGGCTCAGCTGGTCCTGGGTCAGCTGGTCCTGGTCCAGAGGCTGCCTGCTGGTTCTGTTCAGCTGCTCCACATCACTGCAGGATGGAGAATGATTTAAACTTTAACTCAAAGTGAACCAGAACCAAACATCTGAGATGGAGGAGGAACTAACTAGAAACCAGCAGAACTGATCTCTGATGTAAACCTGAACCCAGGATGGAAACGGCATCAAACCACCTGAGAATGGAATAGAATAGAATGCCTTTATTGTCACTATACACAAGTACAATGAGATTTAGAGCATCTCCATCAGTGCAAGATACATGTAATAAAAATCACAAAAAAGGATAAGTTAAAACAGTTATAAAAGAACAAAAAGTGCATGGTCAGTGTGATATTGCACATTAGAATAGTCCGTATTGGTTCACATCCAAGACAGGAGACACAAATGTTTTTATAAATACATGTGATGTTCAGTTTAGCAGCTCAGAGGATTCATCTTCTGTCTGGAAACCTCCTGGGGAATTTCAAGTCAACCTGCTGCTTCATCGGTTCATCAGACCTGAACACCAGACCAGGAGGTCCAGTGGGTTCCATCTAGGGCTGGGCGATAAATCGAATTAAGTCGATTAATTCGCCTTTTTAAAACCTGACGATTTGAAAATTTGCCAAATCGTAAAATCGAGGCGAGCTTAAATACATAACAATACAGATTCTTCTTCTGCCTTTCACGACTTGTGCACTGGCGTTTGCTTCCGCCTCTCATCTCCTTCCACCAAAACACTCACACCCCCGTCATGGCGGACAGAACAGCAGACGAAGAGTTGGTTGCGAGAAAAGGGCCTCATGTTACATCGATTATATGGAAGTGGTTCGACTTTGACAAGACTGACACAGAGCAAACTACAGTCATGTGCAAGGTTTGCAAAAGTACTGTGAAAACGAAGAGTAGCAGCACAACTAACCTCTTTCAGCACCTCGGACAGAGGCATCCTAAAGAATGGGAAGAGTGCTGCAGCTACGGGAGTGCGGCATGGCTAGCACTAGCCATAGCAAACAGACCGCAAAGAAACAACAAAAATCGATTAAAATCGTAATCGTCCAAGATGACTAAAAGAATTGAGATTTTATTTTTTGGCCATATTGCCCAGCCCGAGTTCCATCCCATCCTCATCGAGTCTCCAGCTTTTAAAAACCGGAGCTTCATTCTAAACAACGTCACTGAGTGGAAAGAGTTTCTATCCCTGTGATGTGGTGGATGATGAAACTTAATGTACAAATAAATGCAGAAAAATAAGACTCAATGGACAAAAGAATTTATAGAAGTTGGTAGTGAAAGAGGAAATTCACTCTAATACACATCTGGATTTATTAATTTACATTTGAACTTCTCTGTTGATGATTTAAACTTGAACCTGTTTGTATTCATTAATTATATCACTGATTTAATGAAAACTAGAACCTCAACAGCAGCTGTTATTTCCATCCTACCTGAACTTGTCCTGACTGTCTGACAGGGGAGCTGTAAACCTGTCCATCCGGGTCCTGGTCTGGTCCATCCGGGTCCTGGTCTGGTCCATCCGGGTCCTGGTCTGGTCCATCCGGGTCCTGGTCTGGTCCATCCGGGTCCTGGTCTGGTCCATCCGGGTCCTGGTCTCTTCACACTGGTCTTTGATCTGGTTCAGTTGGACCTGGAGTTTGTGGTTGAGATGCTGCAGAGACGACTTCTCCTCCTGAGGACCAACAGATCAGAGGATCTCCTAGAGCAGCAGCACTTTAAACAGTCATCCAGTTAAACCTCTCAGACCATTCAGTGTGAAGACTGTAGAGACTTAGTAGATGGATGATGTTCATTTTGTCCTTTCTTACTTTAGAATAATGTTACTTTTTAAGCAGACAACCAACTTAGGAAAATACTATTAAATATTCATCATTGTACATCTTGACTCCAATAGAAAGCAACTGGACTCTTCAAGGTTCTTGAAGATGTTCCACCTTCATCCAAGGTTCTTCTACAGTTCTGACTAATGGGGATTACAGAATATATAGTCAGTCCAGCTCACATGGCTGATGGTCTGTCAACCACCGGGTAGGTTGTGGATGCTGTGAAACGAGGAGGTCCACCAACGACAGCAATCATGGAGGTGGAGCACAACAAAAGATGTGAATCTACCAGGTTAGGAGGGACTCAAGATGTTAACGATGGAGAAACTTTCTGGGGAGAGACCTTAGGCGTGTTTCCTAAGTTAGGTTCCTTGTTGTAGCCATTTTTGTCTCTGAAAAACCTTCAGAGTTTTATAGAAACACGAATCACAGCAACAAAAATTGTGTCTTGTAATGAGAAACCATGACCCTCATTAGTGGATTACTGGCACCAGTATGACACAATACTCAAAATTTCTTATGTATTTTTATGGAACCAATCAAATTTAAGTTTTAATGGCTTTTTAAAATTTGTTTAGTATTTTGGCGGTGACTGGACTAAAAGAAATTACACCTGGAGTGATTCTTAATGCAGTATTTCACAAATGTTTGGGGTGTCTGAAAACTTTTTCCACCGCTGTATGGCTTCCTTCACTCCTCTCTCTAACCATCTGTCCTAAATGTGGACATTACTGTCCTCAAAGCAGCGTTCTTTATTCTTCAGATGGATGCTGAGTCTGGTCCTGAGGAGCTGCTCTCCTGCGTTTCTCCTCGCTTTAACCTGATTTCACAATAATCACATCTGGAGACAGGCGAGTCCCGGTCGTTAACGGTCCATCAGCAATGTGAGCTGGAGGGACGACATGCTCTGGAACTCCCCATGAATGAAGGTTGAACATCTTCAAGAACCTACCAGACATGAAATGTCTTCTAGAACCAGACAAGCCCAGTTGGTTTCTACTCTACGATTAACACATTGTAAAGATTCTCAGTCATCAAGGTCATGGTGATTGTAGAACTTCTCTGGTAGGAGGTGAAACATCTTCTAGAACCTACCTGAGAAGTTCAGGTCATGGTCTACTATCATGACTTGGATGACTGAGAACCTTTACAATGTGTTAATCGTAGAGTAGAAACCAACTGGACTTGTCTGGTTCTAGAAGACGTTTCATCTCTCCAAGACGTGAAACGTCTTCTAGAACCTCCCAGAGAAGTCAACAACCATTGGTTTTCACTCTACAATTAGCATGTTGTAAAGATTCTCAGTCACTGGTAGGTTCTGGAAGACGTTTCACCTCCCAGAGAAGTCCAGCTGGTTTCTACTGAAGCTCCTACGATCACCATGACCTGATGACTGAGAATCTACACAGATGTGTGTGCTGACTCTGATGACAAATCTCTGGATGTACCTGAGCTGGTATGACCAGAATGTGTAGTAGTGTGTAGTAGTGTTTCTGTGTGTCCTGACCTGCAGAGACTGGATGGTCGCCTGCAGCTGAGACTCTCTGATGTCTCTGGTTTGTTTTTCTTTATCTGCAGCCGCCTGAAGAGCTTCAACCTGAAACTAAACACAGGATTAGATTCAGTTTTAGTTCCTTCAACCAACAGAATCTTAAATTCTACACTTTAAAGATCAGAGAATGAATTCTCATCAGAGTGAATCCTGGTTTCATCTTCCACTGTCTGTAATAATTCTGAATAATTCTGTTTTCCTCCAAAATGTCATGGTTCTATCTGCTGGACTGATTAAGTTCTGGAAAAGTCCATGAAAAAGTGATAAATCTGGACCCACCTCTATGGACTTCAAGGACCTGGAATGTTCTAAGAGAGACTAAATTTAAAGACTGGAAGCAGGAAAGGAGAACGTCTCCTGGAGAAAGTTCTAGAGTAGATTTGTGTTAATTTTGGTACTTTTTATGGTGATTTTGGTTGTTTTTAATGGTAATTTTCAAGCTGTTTTAGTTATTTAAGTTGCAGTTTTTACCAGAACTCAGATGTGTTTCTCCTCCTAAAATGTCGGGAGGTATATTCTAGCGCTTTCTCCTCTATGGACTTCAAGGACCTGGAACTCTGGAAAAATTCCCAGTCTGAAGGTAGAACTCTGATCATTGATAAAGTTAGTGGAAATGAAGAACCAGGTGTTCTGACGTTTGATCAGATCTTCTGAGTGAAATCATTACCTGTCCCAGGTTCACCTGTCGGGTTAGCTCCTCCCTCAATAGATGAAGCTCCGCCTCCAGCTCTGCCTGCCGCCTGCTGCTCTCCACCTGTCTCTCCCTGAGAGCCTGGGCCTCCTTCTGCACGCTCGTGTTCTGAGGACAGACAGATGGTCAGCTGTTTGTCGATCGGTGACGTACTTACCTGGTGAACAGGTGAACTCTCTCACCTGTGTGTGTGTCCTGGCCGAATCCTCCAGCTGCCTGCAGTGTCTCTGAGCGTCCTCCAGGTGGAGCTGCAGACTCTTGTTCTCAGCCTGCAGACTGACGACCTGCTGCTCTGAGAGAAGAGCCTGAAACAGAAGAGGCATCGGGGAGGTAAAGGCTGGAAGGAGGATCACCACGGTAACGGATGCTACACAGCTGGATCACCACGGTAACGGATGCTACACAGCTGGATCACCACGGTAACGGATGCTACACAGTTGAACTGCTCTGTTGTGTTTAGAGCTGCAGCTGGTGGAAGTCTCATGTTTCGTGTTGCTCTGCTGTTGTTTATTTTTGTTGCCGTTTATTGTTGTTGTGTTGTTGTCTACAACTCTGAGAGGACAGTCGGTACCTGCTGTCTGAGTCCTCTGAGGTACTCCTGAAGTCCACAGATCACCTCCTCCAAATCTCTCTGCAGAGCTTCGTTCGCCAAAATCTGACCTGGAACAGAGGAGACAAAGAGACAAGGAGACAAAGATACAAGGAGACAAATAGAAAAGGACACAAAGAGGCAAAGAGAAAAGGAGACAAAAAGAAGGGAGAACAGATTTCATGACCGTCTGCTGTTCAGCCCAACAGCCAATAGAATGTCTCCATTCTGAGAGCTGCTCTGTGATTGGTCAGATGTCTCACCGTCAGTCAGCTGCTGCTCCAGCTCTTTGATCTCCTGCGTCTCCATGGCGATGCGTGACAGCAGGTCGTCGAGGCGACCCTCCAGCTCGCTGTGCTTCCCGCTCATCCTGTCCACCAGCTGGGAGGTCACCTGGACCTGCTCCTACGTTTCAGAGAAGGTCAGCGTGATCTCCAGGCATCTTCAAACATCCCCAAACATCATCAAACATCTCCAAGAGAAGTCCAGGGATTCTGTGTTTACCTTCAGGTCTGAGGATTGCAATGACAGGAAGAAGAGAAACTTGACAGATCAAACTCTTACATATTTTTAGAAACTGATCTCAGGCAGCAGAGATAAGAAAAGGTTGAAGATGGTCACAAGGAGCAGGTCTTTGGAGATCCACCCAGCATGGTGAAACATCTAAGCTGATGAGCAGAAACATGGAGATAGAAAAACATCTACAGGATGAGGAGATAAAACCACCACAGAGACAAAAAACTATCCAGAAGTGTTGATGCAGCGATGCCTCGTGTAAGAGCTGGAGCAGCCGGTAAAACGGAGGAAACACACCACAGTCAGCCGACACTACTTTGGCCTGCATGCTACGACTTAGAGAATGAGCTGCAGCCATTTATTGTAAGTTGTGCGCCGGTGTGTAGCTCCGCCCACACCCAGAAGTAGGTACAAATAGATCAACATCACAACAAAAAGACACATAAAACCACCAAAACAAGACAGAAAACAGCAGAAATTACACAGAAAATGATAGAAACCAAGACGAGACAAAATGACGACAAAAATGAGCCAAAAAACAAAGAGGAGCTAAAATTGTTCATAAGAGACACGAAACTAAGCAGAAAACTACTAAACAAACACATCAAATCAACAAAATGCAGCAGAAAACTATAAAAACGAGGCAGATAAAACTGTCAGGAATTTTAAAGGCTACAAACATGGAAACAGTTCAGCATTTACAGACTGAGGGACACCAACTTTGACTCTCCTGGTTTACATCATTCTGTCATTTTTGCATCTTTTTGTATCTTTTCATCTCATTTTTGCATATTGTAATGTCATTTTTGCATGTTTTTGTATCTTTCTGTGTCATTTTTGCATCTTTTTGTTATTTTTGCATCTTCTAGTGTCATTTTGCATCTTTTAATCTCATTTTTGTATCTTTTTGTGTCATTTTTGCATCTCCAAGTGTCATTTTTGCATGTTTATCTTATTTTTGCATCTTCTAGTGTCATTTTGCATCTTTTTATCTCATTTTTGTATCTTTTTGTGTCATTTTTGCATCTCCTAGTGTCATTTTTGCATGTTTTATCTTATTTTTGCATCTTCTAGTGTCATTTTGCATCTTTTTATCTCATTTTTGCATCTTGTAATGTCATTTTTACATGTTTTTGTGTTATTTGTGTCTCTTCCTGTCGTTCTAACTGAGTCCTACTGACAGAAGACATCTCTGAGTCCTCTGTCCTTCATGTCGTTCTGGTTCCACAGGGCTGCAGGACTTTAGAAATGAAACACAGTGAGGTAAAACGAGAGAGAAGTCTCCCAGAAGCTGCTCAGAGCTCAGCGGGTTCATCTCTTTCTTTTTTAGCCTGTTCTTAATTCACATCTTGCTGCGGACCTGAACTTGTTTCCTGAAATCTTCCAGCGTTTGCTTTCATGTTTTCCAGTTAGGAGAACATCCTGTGTCTCCTCTGCAATGCATCATGGGAGTGGCAAACAAACAAACAAAGTGAACAGAGCTGCAGAGAGTCGGGGTCAGAGTACTCACATTTCGGGAGAACAGTCCTGCTGCTCCGTATCTTCGTCCCCTCCTCACCTCCTCCTCTCTGAATCGTCTCTTTCTGTCTCCGTTACAAACTCCTCTCTGCATTTCTTTGAATCGACACAGGAACTCTGACTCCTGGCCAATCAAAGCCTGCTGCAGCGTGACAGACTGGCTGTCATCCAATAGGAGAGAGGCAGAGTGAAGAAGGCCCGCCTCTGTGAGAGCTGTCCCAAGGAAGGGGCGGGGCTTCTTAAAGAGACGGCGGCCTGCTGCTGTTAGAAGAGCTTCTGGTTTTTCATTTAAAGGTTTTTGGACAGAAAACATGGTAGAGTCAGGAATAAATTAACTATTAAACAAACTCTAAACCCAGAAAAAGCTACTTTGGAAGGAATAGACCATTAAAACTTTAAATACTTGTACAAAAAGCAGAATATTGATGGAATAATATCTCAATACTTGGACAGAAATTAGTATTTTGAGCTTCTGTTTGCTTTTTCTAGGGTACTTTTTGCATCTTTGTGTCATTTTTATATCTTTTGCATAATTTTCGCTTCTCTTTAGTGTCATTTTTGCATTTTTCTGTTTTGTTTTTGCTTTTTTAGTTTAATTTTTTCTTCTTTTAGTTTTCTTTTTTCTAGTGTCATTTTTGCTTCTTGTTGTGTTTAAAAGCCGACGAGGATGGGATTTGAACCCACGCGTGCAGAGCACAATGGATTAGCAGTCCATCGCCTTAACCACTCGGCCACCTCGTCTGCTGAGCTCCTCACTTTGATAAAACATTCTTGCATCTTTTGTGTCATTTTTGCTTGTCTCATTTTAGAATAAATCTTTTAAAGCACAAGTCATGAGCATAAAGTAGTGTTATTGCAAACTGTGCAGTAGCTCATCATGTCCAGGCTTTGTTTTCCATCTGTGGGTACATTTCTCTCTGACTCATACCTGATGCTGCTCTGCTTTCATTTTAATGTCTCTTGTGGGTTTCCAACTCCTGCTGTGATCGTTTGCGTATTTGCCTGTTCCCTCGTCATAGCACACTCTGGAAGTACACAAGCAATGCATTTTGGGTAATGTATTCATTTTGAACAGAGGAACTCCATCCATCCACAGTAATAATCTGTGATTATGCAATTATACATTTTAATGCATTTAAAGAAGATTATCTTGGAAATAAAGATAGTTTGTAATGTAAACAAATCAATATTTAAATAATTAACTCAAAATACCATAGTTTTATAGCCCAGTATTAAATAAAACACATACCTTTCTCTTCTCAGTGTGTTCAGTACTTAGACAACAAAGTTTCACACTCCTGACTGGATTTTCCCATCCAATCAGAGTCATATCATTTTATCATTGTTTACTTATTAATTCATGTCTTTCACTGACACTTTTATCCAAAGTGACTTATTTTATCTTATATATTGCAGGCAGGGGGCAACATGTCAGACGTTGTATCTTTTAAAAATTTGAATGACATCAGCATAATATATCTGAAAATCTTGACTTTCTAAATGATCTATTTCTTTCAACACGTTACACACTCTTGCCAGGATTTGCACCTGGAGTCTCCCACCCAAAGGATGGACGTGTTACTATTACACCACAAGAGTTGGGTTTTTTCTTGGTTTTTGTTTGTTTGTTTTTTTTTGCAAATAGTTGCATTAGCAACTATCCTATTTTATCTGTATTAAATCAAAATGATAGCAAATTGTGGTCAAGCACCTCTCTGCCGCCTGCTGTCCAGGTGCAGAGCCACTCGGCTTCCTGGGTGCTCTCCACGGTCCTCCTGAGGCAGGTCTCCTCTCCTTGTCTCCGTGTCTCCTCTCCTTGTCTCTGTGTCTCCTCTCCTTGTCTCCGTGTCTCCTTTCCTTGTCTCCGTGTCTCCTCTCCTTGTCTCCGTGTCTCCTCTCCTTGTCTCCTTGTCTCCTCTCTTTGCCTCCGTGTCTCCTCTCCTTGTCTCCGTGTCTCCTCTTTTTGCCTCCGTGTCTCCTCTCCTTGCCTCCGTGTCTCCTCTCTTTGCCTCCGTGTCTCCTCTCCTTGTCTCCTCTCTTTGCCTCCGTGTCTCCTCTCCTTGTCTCTGTGTCTCCTCTCTTTGCCTCCGTGTCTCCTCTCCTTGTCTCCGTGTCTCCTCTCCTTGTCTCCTCTCTTTGCCTCCGTGTCTCCTCTCCTTGTCTCTGTGTCTCCTCTCTTTGTCTCCGTGTCTCCTCTCCTTGCCTCCGTGTCTCCTCTCCTTGTCTCCGTGTCTCCTCTCCTTGTCTCCGTGTCTCCTCTCTTTGCCTCCGTGTCTCCTCTCTTTGCCTCCGTGTCTCCTCTCCTTGTCTCCTTGTCTCCTCTCCTTGCCTCCGTGTCTCCTCTCCTTGCCTCCGTGTCTCCTCTCCTTGCCTCCGTGTCTCCTCTCCTTGTCTCCGTGTCTCCTCTCCTTGCCTCCGTGTCTCCTCTCCTTGTCTCCGTGTCTCCTCTCCTTGTCTCCGTGTCTCCTCTCCTTGTCTCCGTGTCTCCTCTCCTTGTCTCCGTGTCTCCTCTCCTTGCCTCCGTGTCTCCTCTCCTTGTCTCCGTGTCTCCTCTCTTTGCCTCCGTGTCTCCTCTCTTTGCCTCCGTGTCTCCTCTCCTTGCCTCCGTGTCTCCTCTCCTTGCCTCCGTGTCTCCTCTCCTTGCCTCCGTGTCTCCTCTCCTTGCCTCCGTGTCTCCTCTCCTTGTCTCCGTGTCTCCTCTCCTTGTCTCCGTGTCTCCTCTCCTTGTCTCCGTGTCTCCTCTCCTTGTCTCCGTGTCTCCTCTCCTTGCCTCCGTGTCTCCTCTCCTTGCCTCCGTGTCTCCTCTCCTTGTCTCCGTGTCTCCTCTCCTTGCCTCCGTGTCTCCTCTCCTTGTCTCCGTGTCTCCTCTCCTTGTCTCCGTGTCTCCTCTCCTTGTCTCCGTGTCTCCTCTCCTTGTCTCCGTGTCTCCTCTCCTTGCCTCCGTGTCTCCTCTCCTTGTCTCCGTGTCTCCTCTCTTTGCCTCCGTGTCTCCTCTCTTTGCCTCCGTGTCTCCTCTCCTTGCCTCCGTGTCTCCTCTCCTTGCCTCCGTGTCTCCTCTCCTTGCCTCCGTGTCTCCTCTCCTTGCCTCCGTGTCTCCTCTCCTTGTCTCCGTGTCTCCTCTCTTTGCCTCCGTGTCTCCTCTCTTTGCCTCCGTGTCTCCTCTCCTTGCCTCCGTGTCTCCTCTCTTTGCCTCCGTGTCTCCTCTCCTTGTCTCCGTGTCTCCTCTCCTTGTCTCCTCTCTTTGCCTCCGTGTCTCCTCTCCTTGTCTCTGTGTCTCCTCTCTTTGTCTCCGTGTCTCCTCTCCTTGCCTCCGTGTCTCCTCTCCTTGTCTCCGTGTCTCCTCTCCTTGTCTCCGTGTCTCCTCTCTTTGCCTCCGTGTCTCCTCTCTTTGCCTCCGTGTCTCCTCTCCTTGTCTCCTTGTCTCCTCTCCTTGCCTCCGTGTCTCCTCTCCTTGCC
This sequence comes from Acanthochromis polyacanthus, assembly GCF_021347895.1. Classification (NCBI taxonomy): domain Eukaryota; kingdom Metazoa; phylum Chordata; class Actinopteri; family Pomacentridae; genus Acanthochromis; species Acanthochromis polyacanthus. The sequence continues at coordinate 1,191,827 of NC_067119.1, read as the reverse complement.
TCCGTGTCTCCTCTCCTTGCCTCCGTGTCTCCTCTCCTTGTCTCCGTGTCTCCTCTCCTTGCCTCCGTGTCTCCTCTCCTTGCCTCCGTGTCTCCTCTCCTTGTCTCCGTGTCTCCTCTCCTTGTCTCCGTGTCTCCTCTCCTTGTCTCCGTGTCTCCTCTCTTTGCCTCCGTGTCTCCTCTCCTTGTCTCCTTGTCTCCTCTCCTTGCCTCCGTGTCTCCTCTCCTTGTCTCCTCTCTTTGCCTCCGTGTCTCCTCTCCTTGTCTCCGTGTCTCCTCTCCTTGCCTCCGTGTCTCCTCTCCTTGTCTCCGTGTCTCCTCTCCTTGTCTCCGTGTCTCCTCTCCTTGTCTCCGTGTCTCCTCTCCTTGTCTCCGTGTCTCCTCTCCTTGCCTCCGTGTCTCCTCTCCTTGTCTCCGTGTCTCCTCTCTTTGCCTCCTTGTCTCCTCTCTTTGCCTCCGTGTCTCCTCTCCTTGTCTCCGTGTCTCCTCTCCTTGTCTCTGTGTCTCCTCTCCTTGTCTCCGTGTGTCCTCTCTTTGCCTCCTTGTCTCCTCTCTTTGCCTCCGTGTCTCCTCTCCTTGTCTCCTCTCTTTGCCTCCGTGTCTCCTCTCCTTGTCTCCGTGTCTCCTCTCCTTGTCTCCGTGTCTCCTCTCCTTGTCTCCGTGTCTCCTCTCTTTGCCTCCGTGTCTCCTCTCCTTGTCTCCGTGTCTCCTCTCCTTGTCTCCTCTCCTTGCCTCCGTGTCTCCTCTCCTTGTCTCCGTGTCTCCTCTCTTTGCCTCCTTGTCTCCTCTCTTTGCCTCCGTGTCTCCTCTCTTTGCCTCCGTGTCTCCTCTCCTTGTCTCCTTGTCTCCTCTCCTTGCCTCCGTGTCTCCTCTCCTTGTCTCCTCTCTTTGCCTCCGTGTCTCCTCTCCTTGTCTCTGTGTCTCCTCTCCTTGCCTCCGTGTCTCCTCTCCTTGTCTCCGTGTCTCCTCTCTTTGCCTCCTTGTCTCCTCTCTTTGCCTCCGTGTCTCCTCTCCTTGTCTCCGTGTCTCCTCTCCTTGTCTCCGTGTCTCCTCTCCTTGTCTCCGTGTCTCCTCTCCTTGTCTCCGTGTCTCCTCTCCTTGTCTCCGTGTCTCCTCTCCTTGTCTCCGTGTCTCCTCTCTTTGCCTCCGTGTCTCCTCTCCTTGTCTCCGTGTCTCCTCTCCTTGTCTCCGTGTTGAATTATTACTATACTACTCATTATGCATGTTGAATACAGCTGGATACATCTGTCTGCTATGTTCAAACACATAACCAGGCTCCATTACCGGCGGGGAGAAAATGCCACACATAGCCAATAAATTACTGTTATACTAATGAAAAATGAAACTTGCCACAATTCAATCAAATCTTAAGGCTTTTCCCGAGAAATCGGCAAATTTTACACGGCACACAGAGAAATAAATAAGTTACTATTGGTCTTCTGATTCTGTCATATCACCAATATTCCTACCGTCGCCACACTATGCTGGTATGTACAGTGACGCTATTACAGGCAGAACTCCGTTAGCAAAGCGGCTACATAAGAAGAAAAGTACAAATACAACTTGAATAACGCGCTAACTTCAAGGGAAATTGAATCCCGTACTGTTTTGTCACATCGTTTTATATTCGGCTTAAACACTGCGTTACTTTTCTGAGTTTTAATCAAGTTTCCAAACCTTTTCTGCACTTTTCCCGGGTGGGTCTTATGCGGTGAAAAACATGGCCGACATTCTGAAGAGGTTTCTGAGCATGTGATTGGTTGCTTTGCCCCTTCGAACGGTACCTGTTATCAAGCAACGGATTGGCTCTTTTGTTAGGACTTTGTTAGGAACTGTTAGGAGTTGTTAGGAACTTTGTTAGGACTTTGTTAGGACGTATAGTACAGTCCATTAAGTGGAGGGTAGGCCAGGCCACCTGTCTGGTAGCTGCTTAGCTTCACAGTTTGGTTGAGAAAAGTTCTGAACGCTATCCTTGGAGCTTTCAGTGTGCTGTTTCCAGAAGTTCTCCGATGATGCATCTATCACTGGAAGAGCAGAAAGAATCCAACAGGAGAACAGGGAGGTCATCCAGAACTTTATCAGCTGGTCTGAGCTGAACCATCTCCACCTAAATCAGAACCAGAAATCACCCCAGATTACACCCATGAACATCTGGACATGGAGATGGTGGGGGGAGGACCAGAACCCGGGGGTTCTCCTCAACCATAGCCAGATGTCCTTTGTAAGAAGGGCCCATGTTGTTTTCTTCTGCTGAGGACACTAAGGTCTTTAAGGTCCACATCTGAAGTGCTTAAAAGTGGACAGGATGGGATGGAACCCACGCCTGCAGAGCTCAGTGGATCAGCGGTCCATGGCCTGAACCACTGGACCACCTGGTCTGTAGCTGCTGAGGTTCAGTCACACTGAGTTCAGACTAAAGTAAACTGTGACATTAATCCATGAACAGTGTCATGGATTTCGCACACACGAAAATGACGTAAAAAGGAGGCGAGTTTTCACGGAAAAGTGAATGGAGGATGCTTCAGTAACATTTGAGCATACTACGGTTCAGAGATTAAAACGACGTGTATACCAGAGTCTGTTTCGATCTAACGATCTTTGTCTGAAGCAGACCCTAGTGCCGTTCTTCTGCAACATTGTATCCATTATATAGTCCCACCCAATAGAGCAGATTCTTTCATCCATAACATTAAAGCTATGCCAGATATATTTGCTTCCTGGATTTTTAACAATGTTACACTGTTTTGACAAACTCTGTTTCCAAACCTTTATTTATTTGTCAATAAATATAACGTTTATTTGGCAATAAAGTCTATATAATGTGCACTAGGCCTAGAGAAGTGACTGTGCACAATGCAAATAGTGTAAAATGAGATATAATTACTGTTTAGCCAACTTGAAGCATACATATTTTATTATAAATTATTTATTTGAGCCTACTATTTGTTATTAATGTAACAATAGTGTAAATGTATTTGTAATAGCCTCTGAATGAAGCTGAGTCAGAGTTCATATGAGGAGCATGCACCTGCCCTGACCTTCCTCTGACCTCCAGGAGCCTGGTGTTCAAAGACAAGCTGCTGTGATTTACAGAGCCCCTCATATCAGTTAAGCAAACACTGCACACTCCAGTCTTCAGGCAATTAAAAGCAAAGCGATGAATAGGAATCTTTGAACAGCATTTATTTACAAAAACAAAGTAAAGACAGAACACACTTCCACTGATAAACAACAATAAACAATGTGGAAATATAATACAGTATACTGAGTAATATAAATGAAATAAAGACAACATCATACAAACTATATAGAAATAAACAATATCAACAGTATTTACACATAGATCTGGTATTTATAATAGATTCCTTTTGGCATAGATTAGTTACTGTAGCACTGATGTAAGTATAAAGGTGTACTTGCATGTTTATTATTAACACTGATGGCTATACAGGTCTAGGGTAAGTAAAATGGTATTTACATTTCATTGGCATAGATTGGTTAGTGTAGCAGCTGAGGTAAGTATGAAGATGTATTTACATATTTACACAGTCTAATATACAGTATTTACAAGTGTGTGTCCACCTCCAGATTGGGGGGGGGGGGGGGGGGGGTTTCCTGGTTTCTTCTGCTGGCGCTGTTCTGCCAGCCCCTCCTCTAAAGATTTGCCACCTGAGAAACTGGGGCAAAAAGTGCACTCCCGAAGCGGCTATGGCCAAACTCTTGTCTTGGGCTGCCCACACTTGGTGCACTTGTTGAATGCCACTTTACGCACATACTTTCTTTTGTGGGCTCCACTGGCCTCCTCTTCTGCCCTGCGTTGCCTGTTCCTCTGTGTGAAGCGGGACACAGACACAGAGGCCATGTCATACCACCATCTATGTCCAGGACCTTGCTCACAGTGCGGTAGAGCCCAGCAGCTGTCAGCTTGTGGTTATTGCAGGCTGGCTGGACACAGACGAGTGGGATGGAGCACATCTTCAGGGGCATCCAGAGGAACAGAGGGCGTCAGAAGAAGAGGTCAGTAGAGGCAGGAGGCTGAGTGAAGATGGTCGGGGGCTGGGGAGGGTAACAGCAGAAGTTGGGATGTGATATCAGCTCTGCCTTCCCTGTTTTAGCGTTGGCCCTGAACAGAGTCTTCCTGATCCAGTCTCGCTGGAATGATGGGAGGTGTTCATTCCAGTGGACAGGAAGCTCTGCAGGGGGATGGACCACCGGGCCAGGAGTCCACACAGCTGGAGGAGCAGGGGGCGGGGCCAGGGCAGGAACAGGGGTAAGAGCAGGCTCTCTGGAGGCAGCAGTGGCTGAGCAAGAAGAGACAAAACAATTAGTTTATTGTTGTTATGTAAAGATTTTCACTGCATGTCTTTCTCAGCGCTGCTGGACAGCCACTACGACTACAACCATTAGTAGAAAGCATGTCTGATTAGTAGCAAGGCGACATGATGATGAAACACTGGAGTTATGGAAGGAAGCTGTGAAAATCATCCTGTTTGTCACCCAAGCACCATTAGGTCAAATACAAAAAGAAAAGTGGGATGGGATCAGCCAAGTATGAAGCAAAGCAGCTCAAACACATACTGTGAGCACCTCTAAACTACAACATTCTGCAGCCACACTGAGGGGAGGTGTGAGACAAAATGAAAGAAATACAGTTTACATACACCTTTAAGTTCCCTTTTTGCTTTGATAAAGTGCACTCAGAGTAAATGTAGCTTGATAAGTGCCATTTCTCTGTATTGTAAAAAAAAAGAACATTTAATGTAATTAAAAATATTATTATTTTATTAAACTGTTTGTGAAACATTGTTTGGGATTAGATACCTTGAGGAAGTTGTTCCTCAGCCTGTGAGGCCACCATCAACATCTCCTGGTCGGCTTCCTCCTCAAAAAAATCCCCAGCAGCAGTGTCTGTAAAATAATATAGAAAACTAAGCACATGTCACCAGCACACCTGTACACATAAACTGATACTCACCACAGGTAAAGAGCCGTCTCCGGCTGTAACAGTAACACTTGTTGGTGTAATACCATGTACAAATCGTCATTTTATGGCAGGTGATCCCATAATTATACCGGGGTGCACACGATGAATAAGAGGTTTTAGGCGGGCATTTATGATATTTCATAAACGGCTCTGAAACGTAATATATTCAACTGGCCAGAACCTCCACAGAGCACGCTTTTTTGTAGAAGTATTATTACGTGATTATGATGGCAAGAGTCGCCTAATTACTTTATGATAACAAGCATTATTATGACGAGATCATTATAAACTTACGTTAGCTACTCCTCGAGCGCTATATACTCTGAAGCAACTAGTGGAAGGGAGATGTACGTCACAGAAAAGTCGCTATTATGTGCTGTCTTTGTTGTGTACCCAATATTTGTAATAAACAAGTTCACTGAAGTATAATATGGAGCATCAGCGTCACACTACGCATTACCAAAGCGCTGTATGTCACAATAAACATGTCACGCTAACAACAACAGGATACAGTTAATGTCTAAGACGCATTTAGCTGCTGAAAAAGAGAATATGTTTAAACTTACCGCTTGCTAAAAGATAGTCCTGACAGCTGTGGATGACCGTTTATCATTTTCCTCTGAGAGTTTAAAAAGGATCCGGAAGATGGAATGTGATCGGTCAAAAGTAAGCCCACAGGCTCGGGACGTGATTCGCCCAACGGAACATGAGGTCCTGCACTGATTGGCTGGATGGACTTACTTTGCTCTAACAGCAGAGTGCAGCAGGAGCAAGAGAGAGGGAGTGAGATCGATGCCTGCATTCTCCTGGAGGGTTTATGTTTCATTTACTCAGGAGAAAACATGGAGCCACCACACTGGAAATAAACTATGTGGAGCTTAACATCAGATAAACCTTAAACCCAAAACATGTTAGTTAGGACGTCGTATTCTGGGAGGAACAAAGCTTTAAACCCTGAAGTACTTGGACAGAAAATAGTATTTTGGGAAGAATAACCCTTTAAAACTTTAAGTGTCTGTACAGAAAGCAGTATTTTGTGAGGAATAATAAACCTTTAAAACTTAAAATATTTGGGCAGGAAGTAGTATTTTGATGGAATAATACCTTAAAACTATAACAATTTAGACAGGAAGTAGTATTTTGATGGAATAAACCTTTAACATTTGAAATACTTGCACAGAAAGCAGTAGTGTGGGAGGAATAAACCACTTATTAGTTGATTAGAACTCAGTGTCACAACGTCCACACCTGGAGACAGGTGAGTCCTGGTTGTTGATGGACCTTCAGCCGTGTGAGCTGGAGGGACTGTAAACATCTAAAAGTCCCATCAGTCAGTTAGAAATGAAGAAGAACCTTGGATGGAGGCGGAACATCTTCAAGAACCTTAAAGAGAGTCCAGCTGGTTCCTACTGAAGCTCTGAGGATCAAAGATTCATTCAGATATGAGGGAACTATGGATGAACATGCTGAAGGTCCGTTACACCAACTGTTGGAAGACGCTAACAGCTCCATGACCTCCACACAGCTCAGATAAATGAGCTGCTAACAGCTCTATGTCAGAGACCAACAAGGAGATGAGTCCTACTGGATGCAAAAGTGACACAAAATGGTGCAAAAATGAGACAAAAAGATGCAAAATGACAGAAATAGAGGTAAAAATGTCAAGCTCAGAGACAAAGGAGAAGATAAACTCTGGTGGAGAATGCAGGCATCGATCCCACTGCCGCTCACCCTACCAGCTGATAGAGCTAAGTATCGGAAAATAGTGTAGCAGCTGTGTGTTAGTGTGTGTTAGTGTGTTAGTGTGTTAGTGTGTGTTAGTGTGTGTTAGTGTGTTAGTGTGTCACTGTGTGTGTTAGTGTGTGTTAGTGTGTGTTAGTGTGTGTTAGTGTGTGTTAGTGTGTGTTAGTGTGTCAGTGTGTGTTAGTGTGTTAGTGTGTGTTAGTGTGTGTTAGTGTGTTAGTGTGTGTTTGTGTGTCACTGTGTGTGGACCAGCTGTGTAGCTCCTGCTGCAGTTGTCTGTGTGTTGTGTTTGTCTCCTCCTGCTGGTGGAGTTGTGTTACTGCGGCCTGCTGCTCTGATTGGCTGTTGTCCACTTCCTGCTGCAGCTCCTCTGTAAACAACAACAAACAGATTATTGTTATTATTATTGATCTGTTATTTACTCTACATTTCATCTTCCCTTCATCATCATCAGTCTGAGCTACACGTCTGGTTGTGTGTCCATGACGTACCTGTGTGGAAGTGCTGGGGGGGCGTGTCCTCTCTCCTCCTGGGTGATTGGCAGGTCGTCCAGCCTATCCAGCGTCCTCAGGTGATACAGCAGGAAGAGACGGGAGTGAGACCATAGATATATACAAACACTAGATGTCTCGAGACGGAGTCGGCGGCGTCGTCACTTGGCGGCCATCTTGGACAGGGGACTGCTCTGGCGCACTGTACTGTAGTCAATGGTAAGGTGGATGATTTCCTCACTTTAACACTCATAACTCGCTCAATTCTTGATTGATTTACAAACGGTTTAGTTTATTACAAATCTTATTAACGTGGCTATGATTCAGGCTCAATTCCGAAATCGCAGCTTTTCGTTTTGGAAAATGCGGCATAGTTGTGTGTCTTTTCTGCCTGGCTACTCACATTGAAGATGGTGTTACTCACAATCTGATTTTCAGTTATTAGGTTTTCCTGAGACCAACGTTTTTTGAGAACCTAATCTTTAGGCGAAATTACATTCTTTGTGGTTGTGGTTGTATTTATTTGCTTGTTAAGAGACTTTGATTGAGACCTTAGACTTATTGTTTGTATACATCTATGCCTGGATTAGTTAGCCTGCAGCCGAAATGCATTGTGGGTAATGTAGGCACCAGGCTCATGAAAAGAAAAGACATCATCTCTTTTTGTTGTGCACTGATTTTGGTTGAGCTTTGTTTTTATCTGTGCATTAGAAAGCTGATAGTAATAAAAAAAAAAGTGCAATGTTAAATATTAAAATTACATTTACATCCATTTATGCTGAAAAAAGCTGATATCTGTGTTCATTATTATATGAATTCAATGGTTTTAATTATTCTTATGTAAGCAGTAAAACAAGTACATCTCTGACGTTTATAACAAACCAAGCTGTTCTAAAATCGGTTGAAAATTGAGCAATCTACAGTGATTTTAAAATCCATGCTCCATTGACTTTAATGTTATGAGTGATCGAGCAGCCCTGTCCCAAGATGGCCGCCATGTGGCGACGTCGCTCCCCATAGGCTGACAGCGCTCATGAGCCATCTAGTGTTTGTATATATCTATGAGTGAGACAGCGAGGAGGCGGGGTTTCCAGACACACTGAGCTCTGATAGGCTGCTGAGGGAACACAGTCTGGACACCTCATACAGCTACACACACACACACACACACACACACACACACACACACACACACACACACACACACACACACACACACAACACACACACACACACACACACACACACACACACACACACAGAGAGAGAGAGAGAGAGAGAGATATCAAGTTGTTTTATGTCTTTTTTTGCCATTTTGTGTTTTAGTGTATTTTTTAGTCTTTGTGTCATTTTGTGTCATTCTGTGTCTCATACGTCATTTTTAGTCTTTTTGTGTAATTTTTAGTTTCTTTTGTGTCTCTTTTGTCATTTTTAACCTCTTCTGTTTCATTTTTAGTTCATTTTGTCACTGTGTGCCTCCTTTGTGTCATTTTATGTCTTGTTTTGTCATTTTATCTCCTCATCCTGTAGATGTCTTTCTATCCTCTGTTCTCTGTTTCTGTTGCATTTATTTTATTGGTTTTCCTCTCGGTCTCTCTGGGGAAACTCGTTGATGTTAAACAGCCGCTGCTGTCAGGTTGTGGATCTAGAACTTCCTGTCACTCACAGATGTGATGAGGTTGTGTTGCAGACGCAGTGCGCAGCGACTGCAGTTTCGTCCCCAGCCACAAGGGGGCGTGCTCGATCCTGTTGTGGGACAAGGTGAGGCGCTGCAGACCAGACAGCAGCTCCAGACCCTCGATCCTCCTGCAGACACACAAACACACAACACAGGAGTCATGAAGCTGTCGCACAACAACACAACCTGCATCCTGAGCTGTACCGGCACAGCGACACTCATGTAATTCCTCACAGGCCTCCACAAAATATACATACAATATACACAAAGTATACACAGAGACACAAAATATACACAAAGTATACACAGAGACACAAAATATACACAAAGAGACACAAAATGTACACAAAGAGACCGCTCTGGAGCTGTTTGCTCCACTGAACATTCATTCACTTCTCGATATTTTCAAAACACACGACAAAATGTTAAATTCTGTGTTTCTTTGATTTCCTCAGCTGTGACTGTGTGATCTTGTGTGTGTTGTTGTGAGTCACCGGATGCTGTTGTGTATCAGCTGCAGCTCCCTCAGGTGAGTCAGACAGGTGAGTGGCTCCATCCTGTGGATCAGGTTGTGGTTCAGAAGGTCTGAAGGTTCTCAATGACCTGAAACACAAACAGACCTCAGCCTGACACAAAACAACACAAAGAGACACAAGAGAGCTACCAACAACAGTATTTCAGTGTGTTGTTTTCATGTCACAGAGGAAAAGAAACCATAAAATATTCAGACTGAAGAGGCTGAAATCACAGAATTCAGACTGATAACTGGTGATGGAAACAGTCCCTGATGTTTGTTCTGACCTTGAAGCGTTTGTCTCCCGTTGACGACAACAGATTCAGGGATCAAACCAGAGTCAGAGGCTGAACTCCTGTCAGCTTCAGCAGCAGCTCCTCCCTCATGTACCTGATACCTACAGGGGGCGGAGCCACACACCTGTCACTCAGGTGAAGGTTAGAAAACATCAACAGTTCATCAGACACCACTACAGCTGTACCTGGTGATCCTCAGGACTCACCTGAGAGAGCATGGAAACACCTGATCCACAATGGACTACAACTATGGCTGCCTAAGCAGAGACTGGACTACAACTATGGCTGCCTAAGCAGAGACTGGACTACAACTATGGCTGCCTAAGCAGAGACTGGACTACAACATTTCCAAATGTCCTTCATGTAAATCAGGTCAAATATAAATAAAATCTGGTCAGGGGTACCAGGTATCAGAAGGTGTTCATCACCTCTGATCATTCCCATAAAAGGAGGCATCTGACGCATTATTGTCAGTATTATTTATATCTTCAGAATGTGGACGTTTAGACTCACGTTCGATCCTGCTAACTCTCACATGCTAAGCTACCGTACCTTACCTGACCACATGTTAGCATAACCTGACCACATGTTAGCATCACCTGACCAAGTGGAAGTTTTTTTTTTTTTTACCTGGGTTCCGGTGGCGCTGCACTGTGGCGACTCGGGCTTTCACGCTGAGGTTTTAATTTTTTTTAATCTTTTAATCTTTAATTTTCTATACTACTTTTACTTCTTTTTTCCTTCTGATGTTCCCTGAATGATCTGTGTGATTGTGATAAGGACAATTGGTCGCTTCGTTGGCCCTTTTCGATTCGGATCATAACATCCGCCGCTCCAGGCAGCTATGTGGTTCGGATCAACCTCTCTCCTGTGGCAGTTGCTGCTGCTGTTTTGGGCCGTCAGTGAAGCCTTGTGCAAGGGGCTGCTTCACTCATCGCCTCTCCCAGCGGGTGATAGGTTGTGTATTGCCTACTCGAGGGAACTGCTGCTTTCGCTGCAGGGGAAAGGCGACGCGCTACCTAGCGGTCTGCCCCCCGAGTTAATATGGAGGACACCGGCTCCCTCTTCGGGCACCGCTGCCACGAGGAAGAGGCGAAGGAGAGGAAGACGTGGCGGGGCGCGACAGAGACTTCGGAGAAGAGGTAACAAACCACCGCTTCCCTCTATCATTTTGAGCAATGCCCGCTCACTACCTAGTAAAATTGATGAACTGCGCTCCAATTGCCGCTATTGTCATGAGCACAGGGAGTCGTGTCTCATGGTTTTTACTGAATCCTGGCTCCGGCAGGACATTCCGGACAGTTTAATTGGAATTGAGGGTTTTTCGTGTGTACGTGCCGACAGGACTATGGTCTCCGGGAAGACTAAAGGAGGGGGAATCTGTGTGTACATCAAGGAGGCGTGGTGCAAACAGTACACTGTCAGAGAACAATCATGTGACCCGGACCTCGAACTTTTGTGTCTGTCTATGCGCCCGTTCTATCTTCCCCGTGAGTTCGGGAATGTCATTATTATGGCCGCATATGTTCCCCCAAGTGGAAATGCGCACAGAGCTTCCAGCCATTTGATTAGATGTGTTTATGATCAACTGCATCGTACTCCGGGGGCAGCTGTGTTTATACTTGGGGACTTAAACCACTGCCGTTTGGAGGGGTCCCTTCCTGGGTTCTACCAGTACATAAAATGCAGCACTAGGAACGGGAACACGCTGGACAAATGCTTTGGGAACATAAAGGATGCATTTAAGGCCAGAGCACTCCCTTCCCTGGCCAACTCTGACCACGTCACGGTTCATCTTATGCCCACTTACAAGACTGCGCTGAAATCATCCAAACCGGTTCATAAAACTGTGTTACAGTGGTCTGAGGATAGTGTAGAAATACTCAGAGGGTGCTTTGCTTGTACCGACTGGAGCATCTTTCACAATTTGGAAATCAACGAAGCCACAGAGACTATCACAGACTATATAAACTTTTGTGTGGACTCTATTGTCCCTAAAAAGAACATTGTTCACTTTCCTAATAATAAGGGGTACATTACTAGAGAGGTGAAGGCTAGTATCAATAAAAAACGACTAGCCTTTAAGGAAAAGGATAGAGTTGCTTCAGCCTTGGCTCAGAAAGAGCTGAATGTAGTCCTTAGCAAAGCAAGGAGAAGGGAGAAGGAGCGCTTGGAAGGAAGCTTTGATTCTAGGGATAATAAAAAACTTTGGGACTCTATGAAAAAGATTACCGGCATCCACACTAAGAAACAGCATATTACAACAACAAATGATGTGGAATGTGCTAATAATTTGAATAATTTTTTTCTAAGGTTCGAGCAGCAAAATAATCAAAAAAGTAGTTTTAATCAAATAATATGTTCTGGGACGGACTGTGATTTTCCAGAAATCGACCAAAAAAGTGTTCAGTCCGTCTTTAGCAAAGTGTCTTTGAAAACAGCAGCTGGCCCGGATGGCCTATCAGCCTTTGTGTTAAGAAACTGTTCAGAGGAATTATCTGAGGCATGGTTTCCAATTTTTCAGAGCTCAGCCTTGTGTTGTGTTGTCCCACAGCTCTGGAAAATGTCTACTATTATTCCCATTGCAAAAACTGCTGTCCCGGCGTCTTACAAAGATTATAGACCGGTGGCTTTAACGAGCTTGGTCATGAAATGTTTTGAGAAAATAATGGTTGCTAGGCTTAAGGCAGAGGTGTTCACGTCCTTAGATCCATTACAGTTCGCTTACAGGCAGGGATTAAGTACAACTGATGCAATTGTTAGTTTAACACATCTTGTAAGTAAGCACTTGGAGAATACTCATGGCTATGCACGCGTCTTGTTTGCAGACTTCACCTCTGCTTTTGATACGGTCTGTCCATACTTACTTGTGCAAAAGTTGAAAGATCTAAACATAAGTCCATCCTTGATAAAGTGGTTCTTTTCTTTTTTAACTGAGAGGTCACAGCAAGTCAGATTCAACGGCTCCCGGTCTGCTGTTAGGTCCAGCAGCACAGGGGTGCCCCAAGGAGCAGTAAGCTCTCCCATTCTTTTTACACTATATACAAATGATTGCAGGAGTATCCACCCGAACAACAAGATTATGAAGTTCTCCGATGATACAATAATATTAAGCTTACTTACAGTGGACATGTGTCCATCTGCATATTTCAAGGAGGTGGCTTCTTTCCACTCCTGGTGTGAGGATAATCACCTCATTCTAAACTCAGTAAAAACAAAAGAGCTCATTTTTGACCCAAAACGCTTGCTAGATCATGACTCGGTCGTCATTGGTGACAGTGTGATTGAACAAGTGGAGTCTGTGAAGTATCTCGGGGTGCACATCGACCACCTCTTAAAATGGAATGTGCATGTAGTTGAACTTTGTAAAAAACTGTCTCAAAGACTTCACTTTCTTAGAAGGCTCCGGTTGTTTGGCGTGAGCCCTAAAATAATGTCTTGCTTCTACAATGCTGTACTGCAGAGCTTAGTCAGATACTGTATTGTTGCCTGGTTTGGCTCCCTTACTGTTCAGTGTAAAAACAAAATTGAGAGGCTTGTAAAAAGTGCAATGAAAACCATAGGCCTAAGGGATTACCCTTCCCTTCAATCTATCTTTGAATCTTCAGTTCTGGCACAGGCAAAAAGCATCATCAGTCAGCCTTTTCATTTGTTGCATAAAGAATATGAACTCTTGCCTTCAGGGAGGCGCTATCGAGCTGTTAGGCACAAAAGCAACAAATTTAAGTTTTCATTTATTCCAACTTCTGTCGCCTTGCTCAACAATAACAGGTGAGGGGCATTTTTTGGTTGCTCGGGGGTGATGGGTGAGTCACCGTGTTAGAGCAGATATTTATTTGATTCATGTTCTTATGTGTGGCTTGCAATTATCTTGTTAACTACCTCAGCACATGCACTTTGAATGGGCAGCGCAACATAACCTATTATCCAATACTGGCACTTCGAAGGGACATATATAATATAAGTCTCAAACTCTTGTGCAAGCATTTTAATTTGGGAGGTGCAATAATCAGTCTGTCGGGTACTGTTCTGTATTTATAAACTGTTCTTAGAAATCTGCACTTGTACTTTAGGGACGGTGCAATACTCTGGACATTTGTTTTTGTTGTAATAAGGTAGACGAGCTGCTGTTGTCCTTTGCGAATGTATGTGTTTTTTCTCTTCTTTTCATCAGATGTGAGCCCAAGACAAATTTCCCCAAGGGGACAATAAAGTTGATCCTTATCCTTATCCTTATCCTTATTGAAAATAAGAGCAATACACTAAACAATACAATCGACAATACAATGGAAAAGAAAGAAAAACAAAAACACATGCAAGCCCTTCATTCACAACATCACTCACAACATCCCTCCCCTCCCATCCCCCACGCAAAATATTTAGGTTGCAATATCATTATAGACAGCATATAACAATTCGATACCATTTGTAACAGTGCAGAACGTAAACAATAAGAGTCATAACCTGACCAAGTGGAAGGTAGCAGGTTCAAGTCCCACCACTGGCACTTTCTTCTTTGTTTTTTGTCTAAGGTTTTCAAAATTTTTTAAAAGGGTCTGGTCTTGAACCAGCAACCTGCAGCTCCATAGGCAAACCCTTAACTCACTGAACTACAGATCAGATAAAGAAATAAACTCATCGTCCCTTTGAGATCATAGTTTCCAAGTGACCACGTGGGTGGAGCCAAAGGGGTGTCTGGGTGGAGTCAGGGTGGAGAGTAGGAGGGGAGGTGGGTGGCAGCCTCCCCCCACGACCCCCCCCGCCCACCACACCTTCCCTCGGCCGACCAGTTTTTCGAAAATCCGAGTCTCGACGGGTTTTCCCGAGTTTCTTGAGCTTCCACCAGGTCAGAGGCAGAACAAGTTGTCATGAAGAGGTGTTGAAGTCGTTGAGGATGGAGTGACTTTTTACAGCGACTAGAAGGAAGACGACTAGAAGAGCAGGTCTTTAACCAGCATCCCTAAAATCCATGGAGTCGCTCCAGAGAAATGAAGGGAGGTCAACTTTTATCAGCCTCCATCCAGATGTTCAACTTGAGATCTTTACTTTGAGATTTTTAGCACCACAAACCTTTAGGATCACACTTTATGATCATTTATTAGGACTTTAATGGAATCCAGCAGCAGATTTAGTTTTTGTTCACAAACTTTATTCTTGTCGTCGTGGGACTGCAGGATTTAAAACTGTTCCTTCTATTTGACCTCATGTTTATTAGTTTTAGTGCAGAAAGTTATTTTAATTGTCCATTAGTCTGTTAAAAACCAAATAATAAATTGGATTAGTCAAGAGGTTTAAATTTCTACTTTGTCATATTTTAAATATGACAAAAAAATAGAAAAATATAAAAATAAAACGTCTTGAGACAGTTTGACCTGTAATTGGTGTTCTATAAATAAAATTGAATTTAAATTGTATGTATCTTGTAATGTTGGAGGAATTCAGACATATATGTTGGAAAACACATTTTCTTTGTCCATTAATCTGTTGATTGTTTTCTCCACTAATTCATTTCTTGTTTTGGTTTATAAAATGTCAAACCCAAATATATTCAGTTTACTGTCATAAAAACCAAAAAGATTTACATTCATGATGCAGGAATCAGACAGTATTTCACTTTTTATCTTAGTTTAGTCACAAAGATACACTATACTGCCAAAAGTATTCGCTCACCTGCCTTGACTCTCATATGAACATCAGTGACATCCCATTCCTAATCCATAGGGTTCAATATGACGTCGGTCCACCCTTTACAGCTAGAACAGCTTCAACTCTTCTGGGAAGGCTGTCCACAAGGGTTAGGAGTGTGTTTATAGGAATTTCTGACCGTTCTTCCAGAAGCTCATTTGTGAGGTCACACTGATGTTGGACCAGAAGGCCTGGCTGTCAGTCTCTGCTCTAATTCATCCCAAAGGTGTTCTATCGGGCTGAGGTCAGGACTCTGTGCAGGCCAGTCCAGTTCATCCACACCAGACTCTGTCATCCATGTCTTTATGGACCTTGCTTTGTGCTCTGGTGCACAGTCATGTTGGAAGAGGAAGGGGCCAGCTCCAAACTGTTCCCACAAAGTTGGGAGCATGGAATTGTCCAAAATGTCTTGGTATGCTGAAGCATTCAGAGTTCCTTTCACTGGAACTAAGGGGCCAAGCCCAGCTCCTGAAGAACAAGCCCACACCATAATCCCCCCTCCACCAAACTTTACACTTGGCACAATGCAGTCCCACAAGTATGGTTCTCCTGGAAACCGCCAAACCCAGACTGGTCCATCAGATTGCCAGATGGAGAAGCGTGATTGGTCACTCCAGAGAAGGCGTCTCCACTGCTCTAGAGTCCAGTGGTGGCGTGCTTTACACCACTGCATCCCACGCTTTGCATTGCACTTGGTGATGTACGGCTTGGATGCAGCTGCTCAGCCATGGAAACCCATTCCATGAAGCTCTCTGCTGAAGCTCTGTTCTTGAGCTAATCTGAAGACCACATGAAGTTTGAAGGTCTGTAGCCACTGACTCTGCAGAAAGTTGGCCACCTCTTGGCACTATGCTCCTCAGCATCCTCTGACCCGCTCCATCGGTTTACGAGGCCGACCACTTGGTGGATGAGCTGCTGTCGTTCCCACACACTTCCACTTTCTTATAACACAGCTGACAGCTGACTGTGGAATATTTAGGAGCGAGGAAATATCACGACTGGATTTGTTGTACAGGTGGCATCCTATCACAGTTCCACGCTGGAATTCACTGAGCTCCTGAGAGCGACCCATTCTTTCACTAATGTTTGTAAAAGCAGTCTGCATGCCCAGGTGATTGATTTTCTTCACCTGTGGCCATGGAAGTGATTGGAACACCTGATTCTGATTATTTGGATGGTGAGCAAATACTTTAGGCAATATAGTGTAGATGATAATGTGTGAATTGTTGCAGCTTGTGAGCCGTAGAAGGTTTTAATGTTTGGGGCCAAGTGTCAGAAAACATTTAGAAACCAACATCAACAAAACACTCAAAGATTTGAACATCATTAAAGGGAAACTTTTGCATGACAATGTCTAATTAAAGGACATTTATTTCCAACGTAAATGTGTGATATTCATCCTCTGGAGCTTCTCTTCACATCGTCTTCCACCTGGACTGGTTTGGTCGGAGCATGAGCAACAAACATGAAAAACTGCACTTTAACATCAATGAATGACACTGAAGTTTAATCTCTACATAAATGAGACTGAGTCTGGATGTGCTGCTCTGTCATTAACTCCTAAGTTTAAGGAAAGTTCAAACTAAAGAGGACAGTTCAGATCAGACTTGAGAATGAGCTGATTCTGAACAAACATCTCAGACTTTCTGAGCTTCAGCACCTCTAGAAGATATTTGAACAACAAGCAACTCCAGAGATCCAGAAGTTGGAGAGAGTTAGCTTTAGCTGAGCCACAGAACATGTGGGACGCTAACCTAGCAAACATTTCAGACTTTTCTCTGTGAATTCTGAGAAATAATTTCCTATTTAATGACAGAGCTACACATCTGAACTCAGTCTCATTCAAACAGACTAATTCAGTGTCATCCATCCAGATTAAAGAGCAGTTACCCAAAATGTTTGTTGATGAGCTCCAACTAAACCTGTCCAGGTAGAAGGCCACTTTGACAAACAGGAAGTGGAAGATTCCAAGCAGATTTATAGAAGGGGGAACCGGACTGTACTGAGTGTGGTCCAGTATAGAGGGGGGGTGTTTGTGGGTTTTTAAGGCTGATAATGATTATTAGAGAGACATTTGTAGGAGATATTCATTTGCAGTAAATGAAAGTAGTTCAAATCTTGGAGTTGATGGCCAAAGGCTAACTATGATATTTTCTCAGAGACATACTATGAACTGGAACCAGCTTGGTGGACAAGGGGCTCAGTCACTATGACCTCTTTGTTCACTGACTTTCTGACCTTCTTCACCAGGTCTCTGTCTCCACTGCTGTAGCAATCCTTCCTGGCTATCAGAGCTGTCACAGTTTGGTGGTGATCTATGACTGGTTGTTGCTGAAATTTCTGACCTTTTCATTTGGACACACATTTCCTCACAGGAACCAACAGACCGTCTGACCTCAGCAGGAATTTAAAGCAGTGATGAAAGTATATTCTATAGAAAGGAGGAACAAAGCAGAAGGAAGCATCAGTTGAGTAAGAGGTGAAAGGTTCACAAACATTTCTTTAGGTTATTTTGATTCAAATGTTCTATTTGCTGCTGTACACTGTAAATTTCCCAGCTGTGGGATTAATAAAGGTTTAATCTATCCATCTATCTGTCTAGAAAACCAACTGTCTCTCCTGATGGTTTCATCAACACACCATCATGTAACCATGATGAAGTCAGACGGAGGCTGTTTTCCACCTGAACAACCTGACCTTAGACTCAGTATGGCTGCATTAACCAACATGAAGCCTCACAGTCTGAACAGTGGATTTACAACCATTGTGGTTCAAATGTGTAAACTGTGTAGACTCACACATGGAACCAGAATAATTGTACATGTAGAGGAATGTCTGAATGGAGCCTCATACGGCCGCAGCACAGATGTAGAAACTACACATTAGGATTACAGTTACTCTGGTTCATCAGGGGCTCCACCCAGCAGGAAACTCACTGATGGATTTAAGATATTAATAAAATATAATTCACTGTCTGTTGTTGTTTATTGTTTGTAGTATCAGTTCATAAATGTTTGTGTGTAATTATCCTGGGTTCTAGCGTGTATTTCTTTGTTTGGGGTCAATGAAATCAGAGTTTGTGACTTTTCATGAAGAGACTGATCAATACAAGTAGATTTGATGAATGAATGATTATTGAACATAAAATATTCTTGATAAAGGTCTCTAAGGTGGCCCAGATTAAAATAAAAACCTCAGTGGAGCCCCTGATCAATGGTTACACTTTGAATCCTAAAGTGTAGTTTCTACCATCATGTGGTGCATTAGGCTGCACATTTTTACGACATAGAATGATATTTCTACGTACGAGGCTGTTTCCACCACACATTATTACACAACTAGCAGTTCATCTGTCCTCAACTGGTCCTGGCAGGAATTCAATCAAACAGTAGATTCTGCAGAAGAAGGAAGTAAATCAGAAGGGTGGATCAGGATGATTGACGGGGGAAAATTTCACAAACATTTCTGCAGAAAACCGCGGTCACACCTGATGATTTTTCAACACACAGCAGCATGTGTGTCTCCTATATAAAGGCAGCAGACTGTGAGTTAGAACAGCAGCATTCATCCACCAGGTGACTTCATCCAGCCAACCACTGTCTGCAGATACGTAAGTGTTCAACTCCTCACTCATCATCTCCTGCTTCTCTTTATTCTCACTTTACAATGCTTACAGCTCAGCATCTCAATGACTGAATACTGCTCGGTCAAAACAAGTTGGAGCAAATGGAAGCTCTCATTTTGACCTCCATTTTATAGCAGGATCATCTTAGAAGCACCGTTCCTTCAGAGACACAATCATTTTCTACTACAGTCACATTTTAACACTTCCTAATGGAGCTTACACAGGAGCTGTGAAATGCTCAAAGCTGCTTCTACAAGAAATGAAGCTGAACAAGAATCAGAATTCTTCTTCAGACTGTGACTCCTGGATGGATGTAAAACTTTGCTTCATTAAAGTTCCTGTAGATAAAGAATCAGATGATTGGTTTTTCATGGAAGGGTCCCTATTGCTGTTATTATGGCCTGAAGAAGTCAGCTGTTCTCCATGAAATGTGAAGTAATAACATGTGAAATGATTGTATTCACTCATGAATCCTGTCTGTTTATTTGCTGCAGGAAGACAACATGTCCAAGTACATCACCGACCTCCAAGTGTCTCTGAATGAGACTGAGGAGAGTCAGCTCCGTGCTCAAGGCTTCATCAAGTCTGATGTAGATCTGAACAAAGGAGCTGGAGGCAAAAACATCTACCTCTGGTACAAGAGAGGCGACTCTGGAGCCATCACCAGGATCGAGTTTTCCTTCAATGATGACATCAGTGAGGCCCTGAACAAGGCAGGGTACCAGAAGATCCCCAAAAACCTGAGCACCAGAGCAGGTGAGAACCCTGTCTATCTGTGGTTCTTCAAAGGTTCCTCAGAGGACCATGCTCCCATCATGTATCTGGGAGGCTCTTATGATGATGAATCCCAAGACCGAGGCGTCTCAACAGTCAGTGAAGCCCAGAAATCTCACTGTACGACCCTGTCCTGTGATCTGAACCAGGACGCTGGAAGATGTTTGCTCACTCTGTGGCTGATAACACCGTGGCCAACCTACATCTGTGACATCGTCGCCACTGTCAACAACGAGGGAGACCACTACTACTGGTACAACGGTTACATCCGAGTGGGTGTAGACACCAACACAGGAGCAGGAGGGGACTCCATCTACATCTGGTACCGCAAGACCAACAGGCCTGAGGAGGCCATCAGAGACCTGCAGGTCTCCACCAATTATGCAGAGTATGACAACTTCATGAAACAGGGCTACAAGCTGGCAAACATCAATCTGAACAAGGGGACCGGAGGAAACCCAGTGTTTCTGTGGTACAAGAAAGACGGCAGCAGCGACCCTATCAAGGACATCACTGTGATCGCCTTCAACAATACTGATTATAAATGTAGAAATAAGCCTGTTGAAGTCATTCAAAAAAACCTCAACGAAGGAGTCAAAGACGCATCAAAGCTGTTCCTGTGTTACTACCACTGAAGTCACCATGGCGACAGAGCTGAGCATGCTCACTGAGCACAAACCAAAGAATCCAAAATATCTCTGTTGAATCTCTAAGTTTTTCTCCTGTGATGAAACCATGAAATGTGTTCATTCACTGTGATCTCACAAGTTTTATCCCTCAAACATGTAGAATCAGTCAACCTGTGTGTTCTTCATTGATTCTGTTTCTCTTCATTCTGACTTTCTCTGATTCAATAAAGTCTCATCTGCATCTCAAATATCTTTGTCTGCTTATTCAAGCTGTTGAATCAGATCAGATGAACCTCATCAAACTGTATCCAGCTTTAGTCTGTTCTGGGCCCAAATACCCCCCGAGGTAGAACCTGGTCTGGGCTGGTTGATGCCTCCTGCTCCACTTTATACCCCCTTGTGTTTTTACACATAAACCTGGATTTAAATGTCCAACATTTAATAACAACATGAGTTTAAAAACAACAACAAGCTACTGCAGCATGACAGACTAACACCAAATTAAAATAAAATAGTTTTTCAGATTTCACAACCTGGGCAACACTTTTTTATCACCAATAATATTTATGAACCATTTTGTCTGTGTGATACCACAAAACTTAAAATAATAATAATAATAATACTAGATTAGATTTATGTAGTGCTTTTCTATTCAGGCATAATCAAAGCACGTACAATGAATCCATTATTCATTCACTCACACATTCTCACTCTGGTGGTGGTAAACTACATTTGTATTGTGAATAGACAAGAGATTTGTTTTCTGAAATTATCATTTTGTTAGTATTTGTTCTAGTTTTGTAGCTATCAGGTCAGCAGGCCCTGGTATTGATTATTGATCAGTATCTGTTGCAGTCATCTGATGGCCATCTGATGTTTTTTGTTGTGGTTGTTTTTCTGTTTGAGTTTGGAAAAAAGACTGGGGTAGGAGTTAAAAAGACTTATTCTTCATCCTACTCCTGTTCTTGTACATGGGATGTGCGTATTTTGTGCTTTATAAATTGTATCCATTTGTTGATTTTTTTTTAACGCATTACCATGGAAAAGAATAAATGAAATGAAATGTCAGTAAATAAACTGCAGATTCTTTTTGATAGTAAACCACAGAAACCTGGTCTCAGCCTGAGTGAACTCAGGTGAGAGAGGTGTTTAATTGACAAAAATTCCTGTATGCAGTTTTACCATGAGAAAGACCTTCAGATTTTAATTGATGCTTGATTTTTGAAAATGTTCATAAACCCCCGGGCCTTGTTGGTGGTGTAGTTTTATGGACCCCTCTTGGTGATGTGGACATGAATATGTGTTACTGGCAGTTTGTGTGTTTTAGAGTGTGTGTCTATTGGTGTGATTGTTTTAGCATTTGTGTTATTTTAGTGCGTGTTCTTGAGTGTGTGTCACTTGTCAGAATGTTTAAAACTTTAGAGTCACACATTAGAGTCACAGTTATATTATGACAAAAGACATTTACAATATTAATTCATTTTGATTCCTACAACTAATCAAACTAACCCTAACCCTGACTTTCTGGGGCTCCTCAGACTCATTCAGACTCTGCAGGATCTCTGTCCTGAAGGTCACACAGCAAGGATACTAAAAAAAGAAGGAATACTACTGTGATCTACTGATCAAAAGTAGAAACACTATGAAGGCTACTTGGAATAATAAATATTGGAATAAAAATGATAAACAACTCTTTCTAATTATTCTGTGAAAGAAAATTTCAACATTTATGACGAATCTGAAACAGTTCATGAGTTTAATAGATATTTAGTAGATACACACCCTAGACCTGCAGCAAATATACCAAAAAACAATAAAAGACAATGAAAACCTCATCCTGAATAATGTGAACAGGATTTTCCTTGGTAAGGTAGAGAAAGAAGAAATACTAAATATTTTTAAAGGATCCACTGACTGCATGGACATGATATTACTAAAAAATATAATGAATTATTGAGTGAACCATTTCCATAAATCTGCCATGCTTGCAGTGCTGTGGACCCTTCACAGTGGACCAGAGCATCTGGAGGCCTCAGAAGGTCTCTGCTGTTGGAAGAGTTCTGTCTCAAAGCAGGTTCATGAAAGCTGATGGAAGGTTAATGTGAGGCAGGAGAAGGAGAACAAGCAACAGGAACGATGCAGCCTTCAGAGGACGTCAAGAAACGTCCATTCAAGAACTGTGGAGAACCTGACAGGACTGAGGCTGGACTCAGAACATCCAGAACCACCAGACGTCTTAAGGAAAGGAGCTAGAATCGTCACGTTCCTGACATCAGGACACTCCTGGACCAGAGACAGTCAGCAGATCTTACCTGGGCTGAGGACGAACAGAAGCGGCCTGTTCTCAGTGGTCCAAAGTCCTGAATTCTGCTCTTCATCTGGAGATCAAGATCCCAGAGTCTGGATTAAGACTGGATCTCACAATCCATGGAGTCTGAAGGTCAGAGAGGGTTTCTGGAGTCATGTCATCTGCTGGTGTCGGTCCACTGAGTTCTACCAGCTCCAAAGATTTTAGAGTCTTCACGCTTCATCTGCTGACAGGCTTCATGGAAATGCTGGTTTCCTTTACAGTAGCAGCTGATCACAGACACGACTGACAAAGGGTTCGACAGGATATCACCGTGTTTTATAGAACCCAACAGAACCCAGCAGAACCCAGCAGAATCCAACAGAATCCAGCAGAACCCAGCAGAACCCAACAGAATCCAGCAGAACCCAGCAGAACCCAACAGAATCCAGCAGAACCCAGCAGAACTCCATGTGAGGTGTTGTCAAGATGAAGATGAGAAGCAATCGACCCATAAATCCATGTGAGCTGAAGGCTGCTATCAAAGCTAGCTGATCTTCAGTCAGACTCAGCAGGTCCTCAGGATGATCTCCTTCATCACACACTGATGCAGAAATTCATGGTAAAGGAGCAACAAACAAGAAGTGAGTCTACAAATGAAGATACTTTTCACAAGATGGACATTTCTGTCTGCCAAGTTTGTCTTCATGAATGAAACAACATCTCTTGAGATGCTCTAGTATCAGTAGGTCTGCAGGTGGAGGACCATCATCCACTGGGAGGGTCCATGTTTTTACCAGAAGGGGCAGCAGGAGTCGTGATTCTGTGATCTTTGGTTTGTTCACTTACATTGGATAGAAAACATGGACACAAACTGTCCAGATGTTGTTTGGACAGTTGACTTGTTCTGCCTGTGAACTAGTGATGTGTCGTTCGTGAATGAAACGGCTCTTAGAGCCGGATCTTTCAAGTGACCGACGGGAGCCGGCTCCTTATTGGGAGCCATGTTGTTGTTTTTCTCTCTCACTCATGCTCTCTCACTTTTTTTTTCTCTTCAAGCCGGACGTGATTGGTCAACATGTGTTTGCGCTGAGCAGAGGGGGGAGGGGCGGCAGTTACACTCACAGACAGCAGTGGTAGATCAGGAACAGAGCAGGAGGGAGAGAGAGAAAGAGAGCCAGGGGCAACAAGACGAGACATCGATAGAAAGGTAAAGAAAATGAGTGACACCAGGAAAACGAGTAAAATCTGGAACCATTTTAATTTGATTGATAATACAAAGGCAGAGTGTAGAGTCTGCAAGAAAAGAATATCCTACAGAGCCGGCTCCACAAACAACATCCACAGGCATCTGAGAACTGTCCACCCATCAGTGCAATGGTTGAATGTGGTATTAATGAAGGTACCAGTGTGTCTACTGCTGCTGTTGCTGCTGCTGCAGTATCTACAGCATCATGTAGTATGCCGCCACAACCACCAAAACCTCCACCCAGAGCTCTATGACACAGTTTTTGCAGAAGTCTGTGACCACAGCAAGACAGAACTCAATTGATGAAGAACTGGCAAAAATGATTGCCCTTGATTTTCAACCATTTTCAGTTGTGGATGATAAAGGATTCAGGAAGTCTGTTCATGCACTAAATCCAATGTATGCAATTCCAAGCAGGAAAACACTTTCCCAAAAATCATCCCAGGTCTGTATGACACAGAACATACATTACTGCAAGAGAGGGTTAAAAAGCCACAGCAGTCTGTCTAATAACTGACAGCTGGACGTCCCAAACCAGTACATCCTTCTGTCAGTTACGTGTCACTTTATTGAAACTTTAAAATGGTGTTCTGTCTTCTGGACTGTTTTGAGTTCAGCGACAGACACACTGCTGAGAACTTAGCAGTGAATTAAAAAATACATATTTATATACTAAACATATATAAATAAAAACAATATTTTACATTAGTAATTCATTTTGTGCATAATTTCATATTGTTGTTTATAATAAATTAATTAAAGCAACAAAACAACCCGAAGAGCCGCTTGGGAGCCGAAAAAGCCGGCTCTTTACTGAGCCGAGCCAAAAGAGGCGGATCTCTAAAAAGAGCCAGATTTCCCATCACTACTGTGAACACTACATGTCCACAGAACGACTCGTTGATTCTGAGATAGAACATAGACATGTTGAGAAGTCTTTCAGGGGATTTTAAACATCATTAATTTTCTTCTTTCTCTGTTGTTTTAGTTTCCTGACTCCACTCTAGTTTCTGTCATTATGATTTTCACACAAATTTTACTGGTTACACAATAAGACGATCTGTACATTCTGATGTCTCCTACAGCAGTTTGCTGAAGGCCGATTTTTGTTCTTATCAGCAGCTCTTGGCAGGAAGTCGGTTATTCTGCAGAAGAGACTGATAAGTTATAAAGAAACGTTTCTGTAGACATTTCTGAAGAAAACCATCCATCACTCCTTATCACCAGTGTTGGCCACGTTACATTATAAAAGTAATTAGTTATAGTTACTTGTTACTTCTCCAAAAAAGTAACTGTTAGTAATCGAGTTACTCCACTATGAAAGTAACTAGTTACTAGGAAAAGTAAGTATTACGTTACTTTTTCTTTTAAGTTTAAAAACAAAGAATTTGTACCCCCCCCCACCAGAGCGGGTTTCATAAGCCAGGTGCACAGAATGGAACAGCAAAACAGGTACCTGCACAGAGGTTTTAATGTTTATTGCACCTCAACAGACCACAATACAACTGTAATTAAAGTATTTTCTGCAAGCATTTTTCTTCAAGTATTATCAGAAAAGTTAGCACTTTAAATGTGAAGTTCTTTTAACTTGCTGTGGTGTAAATTAAATAAATCAAACTTCCACAACTGAAAAAAAATGAAAT
Organism: Acanthochromis polyacanthus; assembly: GCF_021347895.1. Taxonomy (NCBI): domain Eukaryota; kingdom Metazoa; phylum Chordata; class Actinopteri; family Pomacentridae; genus Acanthochromis; species Acanthochromis polyacanthus. The sequence goes on along the minus strand of NC_067119.1, from coordinate 1,166,230 downwards.
TGACTCAGATAGCAAAATATCAAGGTGAAAACAAAAGCCATGAATGGAAATTGAGTTCTGATCCGAAGGTTTGAAATCCTAAAAGAAAAAGAGGTCCGTGGAGTTTCTCTTGTGCTTTTTTGAACAAAGTGCTTTAAACTCTCTAGTGTAAATGAAATAAATAAACCTGAAATAACTTAAAACAACTGTTGGGCACACAAAGCTCCAAGTATTTTCTTCAAAAGAAAAGTAAACAGTTTAGCAAAAGTGCTTTTAAAATAGTACAGAAATGTGTATGAATTTCTTGAACAAGTCCAACCTTACTTCCTAAACATTCATTCCTTCATTTATCTATCCATCCATACACTCCATCCTAACACTCATCTGTCCTTGCATGCATTCATTCATCCCCCCAGCCATTAGCCATTAAACCAGTGATTGTATCTTAAAAGTAGAAGCTTTTCAAACTTTAGGTCAGAGAGCCTCTTTGGAGTGAAGATGAGTTTGCCTAGGCTAAACAGTCTCTCTACGGGAGCACTGGATGGAGGGGCTGCATTGTATTTTAGTGATATTTTCTTTATGAGTGGAAATGCATGAAGAGTCCATCCCTTGTGCTCCTGATTTGAAGTAATCCGCGATTTGACTTTCTGCAGTAGCAGAAGCGTCGTCCTCATCATCAAAGGCAAAGAACTCATCCTCTGCTGTTGAGTCGGTACGTGTTGGTGTGCTGGTGGTACCTGTTTGCTGGTCTTCGCCTCCAGCAATTTTACGGCATTCTACCAGCAGGTTTGCCTTGGCCTTGTCCTTCCTGTTCTGTGCCCGCAGCCAACGGAGTTTGAACCTGGGTAGAGTCACAGCAGCCAACACAGCGCTCTCGCTTTCCAGCACCTCTGCAAATCTTGTTTTTATCGCCTGAAATGACATGTTATGCAAAGAACATATTATACTGACTATCTACAAACACATACATGCACAGAGCATTACGCATTATGGGCTTTATGAAAAAATAATTTTACATTACATTTTTTCCATATTGTATGGATGTATTTATTGTATTTAAATAATAAATACTAGTTCTTACCGTAACAATTTCCTCTGGAAGGTCAATGAGGATTTGCAGGCCACTCTTCAGCTCCAGGGTCTTGAACATCAGTGTCTCCAGTGTGGGTAAGAGAGTGCCGTAGAAACAGTTGTCCTCTCCCTGGAGAATATCTAGGGCTACTGTTAGTGGCTTCATTGCTAGACAGTACTCCCTGAGGAACTGATACTCTCTTTCTGTGATGGCTTTCAAGCCGAACTTGGAGGATATGGTGTTCAGTACTATAGGGACCTCACAGATTCGAGCAAGGGCATCGTAAAAAGAGTTCCATCTTGTAGTACAAGGGACTAGCAACTTCCTTTCAATGACATCATCCACAGTCTCTGCAGCGACTGTTGAACGGCTAGCCTTGCTCCATAAGGCTGTCCATTTTGTCGTAGCACTTCTGTATACTGCTTTTTGTTTCTGGTCTTGACAGAATCCATTTCTCAACATCAGTACATGAAACAAGGTTTAATGTATGAGATGCACATCTCTGATGTGGTGGCAAAGCAATCACAACATCATCATCATCGTTGGCATCACCAACAGTGTTTTCCAAGACCAAGACATTATAAATGTTCATAAAAGTCACCTCATCCTCCTCATCCTCAGAGTCATCCTCCTCGACTGGCTGATGCTTTCTGAAGGCCTTGACGAAATTAGAGCCATTATCCGTGACAGTTATGTTATTTTGAGAGAAATGCCATAGGATGAGTGACTATTAACAAGCTCAGTGGCAATACTGTCATGGGTGTGACGGCCCTTGAATCGTCTGCATGCCAGGGCAGCCTTCCTCCTTTCCATGCTGTCTGGATGTATCCAATGTGCAGTAACGCCCAGATAGCTTTTATTATGCGCAGTCCAGATGTCTGCAGTAGTAGAGACATATTCCAACTGTTCAAATCCTTTTTTGAGCTCGATGTTCATTTTAACATGCTCTTCATCAATGTATTTAGAAAATGTCTTTCTGCATGGCGGATCTGCCCCTCCTCTCCTTGGTATTTTTCGTATGAGGGCTCTGAAGGAGTCTGAATCAGCTGTTGACATCGGCAGCATGTTTTCAACAACATAACGGCCTATCAGTTTGTTAAGTTCCGTCTGTGTCACAAGTTTCTGTGGAGCTGGGGCAGAAAATCCAGCTTTGGCTGCTTGGACGGCTCCGTGTCCTTCGTTGGCTGAGCTCACATTAACAGAACCTGGCCTGCCATCATTAGCGGGTCAACGGTGTTTTTAGCCACTAGCGTAGGAGAAGCGTCTGCAGTCGAAAGGTGCTTCATTAAATTTGAGTTGCTCGTATTGGACGTTGACAAACTCTTTACTCTGGGACGACATAATGTACACTCAACATGTACATTTTCGCCTTTTACCTCGATGAGGTTGAAGTAGTGTCTGTATTTCCATCTTGAAAACGTCGTCTTTCCTCTCAACTCCGGACTGGCCATCTCATCATAGTTTGTGTGTGTGTGTGTGCTGCTATGTGCTGCTGGGTTTGTGTGTAAAGCAGCACCTGCCCACCTGATGTCTCTGGTTGGCTGAACATGAAATCTTACTCTATCTTAGCCAATCATCATTACGAAGGCAGTTATCGCTCCCCTCCCTTCCCACCATCACCAAAGGAGGAAAAAAAAGATAAGTCGGATGACAGCTTCAGTAAAGTACCGCATAAACGGCGTGTTGGTAACAGTAACGGTAGAGAAAGTAATCAGTTAGATTACCCGTTTCTGAAAAAAGTAACGCCGTTATTCCCATCACTCCTTATCACCATCATGTAACATGATGAAGTCAGATGGAGGCTGTTTTCCACCTGAACAACCTGACCTTAGACTCAGTATGGCTGCATTAACCAACATGAAGCCTCACAGTCTGAACAGTGGATTTACAACCATTGTGGTTCAAATGTGTAAACTGTGTAGACTCACACATGGAACCAGAATAATTCTACATGTAGAGGAATGTCTGAATGGAGCCTCATCCTCCACCAGAATCTGATCAAGGTCATAAAAGGTCAACTGTGAGGAAAACCTCACCTCTGGAGAAGAGGATTTGGATTCTTCACGATGACCTTCTGATGTCCCTACCGTCTACATGGGGAGTAATAACTAGTGGAATAAAAATGATAAAGTTAAAAAAAACTCTTCCTTATTATTCTGTGGAAGAAAATGTCAACATTTATGACAAATCTGAAACAGTTCATGAGTTTGATATTTAGTAGATACAGACCCTAGACCTGCAGCAAATACGACATAAAACAATAAAAGACGATGAAAACTTCATCATGAATAATGTGAACAGGATTTTCCTTGGTAAGGTAGAGAAAGAAGAAATACTGAACATTGTTAAAGGATCCACTGACTGCATGGACATGATGTTAGTAAAAAAATATATTGAATTAATGAGTGAACCATTTCCAACTCCACCATCGTGTTTGTGGATGGCAGTGCAGTCGCTGGTGAATGGTGTGAAGAGGGCTGGGCTGAATGCAGCCCTGTGGTGTTCCTGTGCTCAGGACCAGTGTGGAGGATGTCCTGTCTACCATTGTCACCCTCTGAGGCCTGTTGGTGAGGAAGTCCCTGATCCAGTGACACAGCGATGTGGACAGTCCCAGGTTATGGAGCTTCAGCGTCAGTTTGTCCGGGCACACCGTATTAAAAGCTGAACTGAAGTCCACAAACAGCATCCTCACATCGGTGATAGGAAGCTGCAGGTGGGTCAGGGCCGTGTGAAGAGTCATGGAGACCTCATCCTCTGTTGATCCGTTCTGCTTGTAGGTGAACTGATATTTATCCAGACCAGCAGGATGACGTCCTTGATGTGCTTTAGGACGATCCTCTCAAAGCACTTCATAATCAGCAGAGTCAGAGCAACAAGGCGGTAATCATTCAGGCAGATGACAGCTGATTTTTTAGGCACAGGCTCAATGATGGAGGTTTTGAGGCTAACAGGTGTTGTGATATGCATGTTGTTGTGTCGTGCTTCCACCAGAGGGCACTAGGTGCTAACTGAGGAATGTTATGAGGCAGGAAACGCGAAGAAGACGCTTCCTGTAACATGGCGAGATGAATGTAAAGCAACAATGCTAGACTGTTTTATTAAAGTTTGAGCACAAGCTCATTTGTTCATAAAAGTGATATCTCATCATTTTTAACAAGAACAACACAACAGGGACTGTGGCAAGCTGCAAGGACAGGTTGAAAATGTCCAGAAAAACTCCTGCCAGTTGGTCGACACTGCTGAGGACGCCTCATCAGTCCATACCTGTACGGTTCTGGTGGTCGGTCTCGCCCTGCAGATCAGAGGTTTATCGGCTGGGATCAGGTTCACAGAGATGTGATCCGACATGCCCAGGTGTGGTGCATCAAAGCAATAAATAAAATAAAACAGTTACAGGTCAACAAAAGGCCTGTTGAAACGTTTTCAGCTGCCCCATTGAAGCTCCACAGGAGTCCAACGATCTCAGCTGCAGAGGAAGAACATTCCACAGTTTCGGTGTGAGAGATTGGAAAGCACAATCATCGCGCCTTTTACACCTGGAACAAGGGACAGGAAGTAATTTTTGTTGGCCTGACCTGAGAGCTCTGTTTGGGGCGTACGGCTGAAGGAGGTCGGACAGATAGCATGATGATTGGCCACATAAAGCCTTAAAAGTAATCACCAGTATTTTAAAATAAACATGAAAATTGATCAGGAGCCAGTGAGGAGAGGACAGGACCAGCGTGATGTGGGATCGTCGTACTATCCTATCTCCACTCTGGTTTCTGTCATTGTGATTTTCACACGTTTAACTGGTTTTAGAATAAGACAATCTATAGATTCTGCTTTCACCTGCAGCAGATTGCTGAAGGTGGACTTTTGTTCTTATCAACTGCTCTTGGCAACAATTCAGTGAAACTAGTGATGGTAAATTCTGTAGAAATGGGAAACAAAGCAGAAGGGTGGATCAGTTGAATTAGTGATAAGGATAACTTTTCACAAACATTTCTGCAGAAAACTGCGGTCACACCTGATGATTTCACAACACACAGCAGCATGTGTGTCTCCTATATAAAGGCAGCAGACTGTGAGTTAGAACAGCAGCATTCATCCACCAGGTGACTTCATCCAGCCAACCACTGTCTGCAGATACGTAAGTGTTCAACTCCTCACTCATCATCTCCTGCTTCTCTTTATTCTCACTTTACAATGCTTACAGCTCAGCATCTCAATGACTGAATACTGCTCGGTCAAAACAAGTTGGAGCAAATGGAAGCTCTCATTTTGACCTCCATTTTATAGCAGGATCATCTTAGAAGCACCGTTCCTTCAGAGACACAATCATTTTCTACTACATTCACATTTTAACACTTCCTAATGGAGCTTACACAGTAGCTGTGAAATGCTCAAAGCTGCTTCTACAAGAAATGAAGCTGAACAAGAATCAGAATTCTTCTTCAGACTGTGACTCCTGGATGGATGTAAAACTTTGCTTCATTAAAGTTCCTGTAGATAAAGAATCAGATGATTGGTTTTTCATGGAAGGGTCCCTATTGCTGTTATTATGGCCTGAAGAAGTCATCTGTTCTCCATGAAATGTGAAGTAATAACATGTGAAATGACTGCATTCACTCATGAATCCTGTCTGTTTATTTGCTGCAGGAAGACAACATGTCCAAGTACATCACCGACCTCCAAGTGTCTCTGAATGAGAATGAGGAGAGTCAGCTCCGTGCTCAAGGCTTCAAGAAAATTGATGTAAATCTGAACAAAGGTGCTGGAGGGAAAAACATCTACATCTGGTACAAGAGAGGCGACTCTGGAGCCATCACCAGGATCCAGTTGTCCTTCAATGATGACATGAGTAAGGGCCTGAACAAGGCAGGGTACCAGAAGATCCCCAAAAACCTGAGCACCGGAGCAGGAGGTAAAGACCTCTATCTGTGGTTCTTCAAGGGTTCCTCAGAGTACCATGTTCCCATCGTGGACCTGGACGTATCCACAGTCCAGGAAGCCCAGAAGTTTAAATCTGACCATGAGATACTGGCCTGTGATCTGAACCAGGATGCTGGAGGATCTCAGATCTTCCTGTCAGTGAAGAGAGAGAAGGCAACCTACATCTCTGACATCGCCGCCACCATCAACTGGCAAGGAACATTCTACTATTTGTACAACGGTTACACCCTAGCATGGCCAGACACCAATTTATTAGCAGGAGGGGACTACATCGCCCTCTGGTACCGTCAGACCACGAAGCCTGAGGAGGCCATCAAAGACCTGCAGGTCTCCATCAATGACGACGAGTATTACGACTTTATGTTCCAAGATTACAAGCTGGTGAACATCGATCTGAACAAGGGGACCGGAGGAAACTCGGTGTTCCTGTGGTCCAAGAAAGACGACTGCACCTGCTACCCCATCAAGGACGTCAGTGTCATCCCCATCGTTGAAGCTTGGGAGGGTTGGAAGGTCATCCAAAAAAGTCTCAATGAAGGAAACACTTCTCCAGTGAAGCTGTTCCTGTGTTTCCGTGACTGAAGTCACCATGACGACAGAGCTGAGCATGCTCACTGAGCACAAACCAGAGAATCCAAAATATCTCTGTTGAATCTCTAAGTTTTTCTCCTGTGATGAAACCATGAAATGTGTTCAATCACTGTGATCTCACAAGTTTGATCCCTCAAACATGTAGAATCAGTCAACCTGTGTGTTCTTCATTGATTCTGTTTCTCTTCATTCTGACTTTCTCTGATTCAATAAAGTCTCATCTGCATCTCAAATATCTTTGTCTGCTTATTCAAGCTGTTGAATCAGATCAGATGAACCTCATCAAACTGTATCCAGCTTTAGTCTGTTCTGGGCCCAAATACCCCCCGAGGTAGAACCTAGTCTGGGCTGGTTGATGCCTCCTGCTCCACTTTATACCCCCTTGTGTTTTTACACATAAACCTGGATTTAAATGTCCAACATTTAATAACAACATGAGTTTAAAAACAACAACAAGCTACAGCAGCATGACAGACTAACATCAAATTAAAATAAAATAGTTTTTCAGATTTCACAACCTGGGCAACACTTTTTATTACCAATAATATTTATCCCTAACCCTAACCAAACCTCAATTCATACCTGTTCTCTAAAAACAAGTCTTCACCCTCAAACATGGCTGTTTCAAAGTGAGGACCGGCCAAAATGTCCTCACTTTGTAAAAATGTCCTCGCTTTGATAGTTAAATGCAGAAAATGGTCCTCACCATGTAGCAAGTACAAGAACACACACACACACACACACACACACACACACACACACACACACACACACACACACACACACACACACACACACACACACACACACACACACACACACACACACACACACACACACACACACACACACACACACACACAAAATCTCTTTGAAGCCACAATAAACTGGAATGTGAGGCAAACCAGGACTTGGTAAGACCAAGCTAGGAAAGACTAGAGACAGGTTAGGATCAGAGCAATTATTTGTTATAATGTTACACAATAATTATTTGGTGTTCCCTGTCTGCTTACCTGTTTCTGATCTGAGTCAGAACAGGTGAGGCCTGCAGTCGGTCCTCCACAGAGGAATATAATATAATGTAATGTAATATAATAAAATGTAATGTAATACAATACAATATAATGTAACATAATATAATATAATAAAATATAATATAACATCACCATTAAATCCTTTAGTGGATGAAATACTGTGACAGCAGTAAAAATACACAAAGAAGGTCAGAGCGCCACCTGCTGGCTGTCTGACTATTATGGGCTGTCCAGGACCAGGTTCAGTGGAGACATTCTATTGACTGGATGAATGTTTGATCAATAATAATCCTCACATTAATAAACTCCTCTGTCTGATCAATATTAGAGGAAACAGCAGCTGATAAGTCAAATAAAAGCAGAATAAAAGACTAAGCTGAGGGAAATAATGACTCCTAATGTTTGTCCTGAACCTTTAAACAGACTGTGAAGCTGTTAGTTTATCAGAAAAATGACTAAAACTGATGAAGGAATAATGACAGATTCATTTCATTCTCTAGTTTTCATTGATTTCACATCAGTAATATAAAGTGTAGAATAACCATCAAATCACAGCAACAGTCTCAGTTAAATGCTGTCACTTACTGACTTTAATCCAGTATTTACATTTAAAGTGTGAACAGACAGAAGAATAAAAAGTTTAGCACGCTGTAAAACAGTCAGTATTTCAGTAAAACATCACAGTGCAGGATGCTGAGAAAAAGACTTAAAAAGTCCTTCAGTCATTTAAAAAACACTCATTTGATAGTTTAAACACAAGACACTTGTGCTTCAAACAAACAGGATGTGCACTCAGTGAAGGCCTGAGGACCCCAGACCATCACTGTAACACCAGTTAGCAGTGATGCTAACATCTCTGGGATCATCAGGTAGAAACCTCCTTAAATGGTGTTTCTCCTGTTTAGTCCAACAACACCTCCAGGAGGCTAAGATGAACTCTGACATCAGAGATTCATCCCCTAGTTCCAGTACACAATCCAACCAGCACCGCCATGTTCAGCTGACACAGGAGATGCTCCAGGAAGGGACCAGACGCTATCAGTTAGCTAGCGCTAGATGCTGAATACCTAGTGCTAACTGCTAAAAGCGACAAAGAAACTATACTTATAACCTCCCTCTAAATGCTAACGCTAGCTGCAAGACTACCACCATGTCCACAGCAAACTTACCACTGACAAAGAAGACGGCTCGCCAAACTAGCTAGTGCTACATGCTAATGCTAACTGCTACAATGCATCACTGCTTCAGCCAAGTTCACCACAGACAGAGACTGTACAAGCAGATGTCATTTCAAATGCAAGGACCAATTGCTAACTGCTAATGCTACCTAACAAGAAAAAATAAACAGGAAAAAAGACACAGCCACTACCTGACACCACAGACTCACCTGAGATGGTCCCAGAGAGACTAACAGGCCACGCCCCACATGATCTACACTTCCTCTTCCTGGATCTCTGCCCATTGGAGGAGGGAAAAGAAGGCGGGGAAAGCAGAGTTTAGGAGAGGACCACTCCATCACCGCCTCTATTTCACTCCCCAACTGTTAGAATGTCCAGTCATCCAACAAAACCAACTTGTTCCTCATCATTCAGGTCCACATTATACCACCTTCCTGACCTCTTCACTGACTTCTCCCTAATGCGAGGAATTTCCTAACATCTATGGAAAACTTCTTATTTACTTTCCCTCTGTATAATGAAATACTCCTCGATTTACTCGACTCGATCCTCATTCTAGCCCATCTGAGATTCCTATTTATTCTATCTAACAACTTCTTTGTCCATTTACTGTTGTAGTCATCAGTGTCATATCATCATAGAAGCTCTAACTGGTGGAAGACTCATTCCATTCTGCCGTCTCTCTCCACCTACGACCACCTGGAAGCCCTGATCATTAACTCCATATCCACTGTGAAAGCTAACGGTGAAACTGAACATCCTGCCAGAATACTCTGGAAAAATGCTCCTCTGAAAACAAGAAAAAAACTTATTTCAAAGAACTTTTACCTTGAAGTAAATGGGAAATAATCTGCCAAAAGAACAAGTGAAAAATGTCTTGGTAAGATTTCTTGAAATATGATATTTAGAATATTGAGATCTTAAAATGTATTTTAAGCTCTAATTTACCAGGATTGTCAAGTGTCCTAAAACAAAGCAGATATGTTATTAAAATAGCTCCTAATTTAAGAGGTTTTAACCCTCCTGTTGTCTTCATTTACCAAAAAATATTGTTTCCTTCACTGAAAAAGAAGCCCAAAGTTCAGAAAAAAATTCCCCAAAATTCTGAAATTTGCAAAATCTTCAGGAAGAAAATTTGAATAGTTCATTAAAAGTTTTATTTAAAAAAATCCCCCAAATTTGACAAGAAAATTCTTATAAATGTTTTCAAAAAATGAGTAAAAACCTTCAAAAAATCCTTAAAATATCTAAAATGATTACATATATATCAGTCAAACTTCTAATCGAATCACTTTAGATATTTTAGGATTTTTTTGAAAGATTTTTACTCATTTTATAAAAATATTTAAAAGAATTTTCTTTCCAAATTTGGGGATTTTAAAAAAATACTTTAAGGAAAATTTTTAATGAATTATTGGAATTTTCTTCCTGAAGGTTTTGCAAATTTTCAGAAATTTGGGGATTTTTTTGCTGAATTTTTCGATTTTTTTGTCAGACAAAAACAATATTTTTTGTTGGACAACAGGAGGGTTAAAATAGATAAAACAACAAACAAAACAGCAACATGTCAACAACAATAAATACAAAATAACAAAGCAACAAAGCTGCTCAATATTATCTGTATAATTTTTATTGATGAAATGAATCTGACAGAACATTAAACCCAGCAGGTCATCACCAGTTGGAATCAAACTAAAAATCATTTCTTTCTGATTTAAACCAAACTCCAGGCTGACATTTCATTGATTTCCTGGATTTTTTTTGTTCTTCTGTTTATTTGCATATTGTGTTTTATGTCAGTGTTTATTTGTTCATTTATTTATTTTACATGTATTTTAAAAATCATTCATTTCCACTTCCTGTATAAATTAAACGTATCAGTCATTCTTTTTAGTTATTTAGTTCAACATTTATTTATATATGGAGTGGATTTATAGAGTTGTTTATTCAATTAGTTATTTAATTCACAATATATATGTTGATTTTAAAAATCCTTTGTTTGCTCTTTTATGCATAAAACAATTTATTACTCATTCGTGTAGTTCACAATTATTTATGTATGGAATGATTCACGTATTTACTTAGATATTAATTCAAAAAATTATTCATTCAATTAGTTTTTAATTCAGCATTCATTTAAATTTGCATATTTGTTTATTCATTTAGGTACTAAATGGAGCATTTATTTCCACATTATTGAACAGATTTCTTCATCTTTTCCTGCATATTTCTGTCATTTAATCAGGATGTGTTTCTGCGTTCATGTTTATGGATCCACAGCAACAGGGCTGAACTTTCATTGGAACATTCTGAAATCAAAGCAGATTATTTGACGTTTGCGCTCAGAAAGCTCTGGAAGAATGGTTTCAGGGGCAGCCGATCAGCTGCAGGTCCAGAGCAAAGTCCTCCAGCTGGGAAACGTAGTCCAAACACTCCGGAGAACTACAATCTGTAGGCCACGCCTCCACCAGGGCGTCCGAGTCCAGCGGGAGGCGATACCTGCGACAGGTGAGACAAGAGAGAGACAGGTAGACAGACAGGTAGAGAGAGACATGAGAGAGAGACAGGTAGAGAGAGACAGGAGAGAGAGACAGGTAGAGAGAGACAGGAGAGAGAGACAGGTAGAGAGAGACCGGTAGAGAGAGACCGGTAGAGAGAGACAGGTAGAGAGAGACCGGTAGAGAGAGACAGGAGAGAGAGACATGAGAGAGAGACAGGTAGAGAGAGACCGGTAGAGAGAGACAGGAGAGAGAGACAGGTAGAGAGAGACCGGTAGAGAGAGACAGGAGAGAGAGACAGGTAGAGAGAGACAGGAGAGAGAGACAGGTAGAGAGAGACCGGTAGAGAGAGACCGGTAGAGAGAGACATGAGAGAGAGACAGGTAGAGAGAGACCGGTAGAGAGAGACAGGAGAGAGAGAGACCGGTAGAGAGAGACCGGTAGAGAGAGACCGGTAGAGAGAGACAGGTAGAGAGAGACCGGAGAGAGAGACAGGTAGAGAGAGACCGGTAGAGAGAGACAGGTAGAGAGAGACAGGTAGAGAGAGACCGGTAGAGAGAGACCGGAGAGAGAGACCGGTAGAGAGAGACAGGTAGAGAGAGACAGGTAGAGAGAGACAGGTAGAGAGAGACAGGTAGAGAGAGACCGGTAGAGAGAGACCGGAGAGAGAGACCGGTAGAGAGAGACCGGTAGAGAGAGACCGGTAGAGAGAGACCGGAGAGAGAGACAGGTAGAGAGAGACCGGAGAGAGAGACAGGTAGAGAGAGACCGGTAGAGAGAGACAGGAGAGAGAGACAGGTAGAGAGAGACAGGTAGAGAGAGACAGGTAGAGAGAGACCGGAGAGAGAGACAGGTAGAGAGAGACCGGTAGAGAGAGACAGGTAGAGAGAGACCGGTAGAGAGAGACCGGAGAGAGAGACAGGTAGAGAGAGACAGGTAGAGAGAGACCGGTAGAGAGAGACAGGAGAGAGAGAGACCGGTAGAGAGAGACAGGAGAGAGAGACAGGTAGAGAGAGACCGGTAGAGAGAGACCGGTAGAGAGAGACCGGTAGAGAGAGACAGGTAGAGAGAGACCGGTAGAGAGAGACAGGTAGAGAGAGACCGGTAGAGAGAGACAGGTAGAGAGAGACCGGTAGAGAGAGACCGGAGAGAGAGACAGGTAGAGAGAGACCGGTAGAGAGAGACAGGTAGAGAGAGACCGGTAGAGAGAGACCGGTAGAGAGAGACCGGTAGAGAGAGACCGGTAGAGAGAGACCGGAGAGAGAGACAGGTAGAGAGAGACCGGTAGAGAGAGACAGGTAGAGAGAGACCGGTAGAGAGAGACCGGAGAGAGAGACAGGTAGAGAGAGACAGGAGAGAGAGACAGGTAGAGAGAGACCGGTAGAGAGAGACAGGTAGAGAGAGACCGGTAGAGAGAGACCGGAGAGAGAGACAGGTAGAGAGAGACCGGAGAGAGAGACCGGTAGAGAGAGACCGGTAGAGAGAGACCGGAGAGAGAGACATGTAGAGAGAGACCGGTAGAGAGAGACAGGTAGAGAGAGACCGGTAGAGAGAGACCGGTAGAGAGAGACCGGTAGAAGAGAGACCGGAGAGAGAGACATGTAGAGAGAGACCGGTAGAGAGAGACAGGTAGAGAGAGACCGGTAGAGAGAGACAGGTAGAGAGAGACCGGAGAGAGAGACCGGTAGAGAGAGACAGGTAGAGAGAGACCGGAGAGAGAGACCGGTAGAGAGAGACAGGTAGAGAGAGACGGTAGAGAGAGACAGGTAGAGAGAGACCGGTAGAGAGAGACATGAGAGAGAGACCGGTAGAGAGAGACAGGTAGAGAGAGACAGGAGAGAGAGAGACCGGTAGAGAGAGACAGGAGAGAGAGACAGGTAGAGAGAGACCGGTAGAGAGAGACCGGTAGAGAGAGACCGGTAGAGAGAGACAGGTAGAGAGAGACCGGTAGAGAGAGACAGGTAGAGAGAGACCGGTAGAGAGAGACAGGTAGAGAGAGACCGGTAGAGAGAGACAGGTAGAGAGAGACATGAGAGAGAGACCGGTAGAGAGAGACAGGTAGAGAGAGACAGGTAGAGAGAGACCGGAGAGAGAGACAGGTAGAGAGAGACCGGTAGAGAGAGACAGGTAGAGAGAGACCGGTAGAGAGAGACCGGAGAGAGAGACAGGTAGAGAGAGACCGTAGAGAGAGACAGGTAGAGAGAGACCGGTAGAGAGAGACCGGTAGAGAGAGACCGGTAGAGAGAGACCGGAGAGAGAGACAGGTAGAGAGAGACCGGTAGAGAGAGACAGGTAGAGAGAGACCGGTAGAGAGAGACCGGAGAGAGAGACCGGTAGAGAGAGACCGGTAGAGAGAGACCGGAGAGAGAGACATGTAGAGAGAGACCGGTAGAGAGAGACCGGAGAGAGAGACATGTAGAGAGAGACCGGTAGAGAGAGACAGGTAGAGAGAGACCGGTAGAGAGAGACCGGTAGAGAGAGACAGGTAGAGAGAGACCGGAGAGAGAGACCGGTAGAGAGAGACAGGTAGAGAGAGACATGTAGAGAGAGACCGGTAGAGAGAGACCGGAGAGAGAGACCGGTAGAGAGAGACCGGTAGAGAGAGACAGGTAGAGAGAGACATGAGAGAGAGACAGGTAGAGAGAGACCGGTAGAGAGAGACAGGTAGAGAGAGACCGGTAGAGAGAGACATGAGAGAGAGACCGGTAGAGAGAGACAGGTAGAGAGAGACCGGTAGAGAGAGACAGGTAGAGAGAGACCGGTAGAGAGAGACCGGTAGAGAGAGACAGGTAGAGAGAGACATGAGAGAGACAGGTAGAGAGAGACATGAGAGAGAGACCGGTAGAGAGAGACAGGTAGAGAGAGACCGGTAGAGAGAGACCGGTAGAGAGAGACAGGTAGAGAGAGACATGAGAGAGAGACCGGTAGAGAGAGACAGGTAGAGAGAGACCGGTAGAGAGAGACCGGTAGAGAGAGACCGGTAGAGAGAGACAGGTAGAGAGAGACATGAGAGAGAGACCGGTAGAGAGAGACATGAGAGAGAGACCGGTAGAGAGAGACAGGTAGAGAGAGACAGGTAGAGAGAGACAGGTAGAGAGAGACCGGTAGAGAGAGACCGGTAGAGAGAGACAGGTAGAGAGAGACAGGAGAGAGAGACAGGTAGAGAGAGACCGGTAGAGAGAGACAGGAGAGAGAGACAGGTAGAGAGAGACAGGAGAGAGAGACCGGTAGAGAGAGACAGGAGAGAGAGACAGGAGAGAGAGACCGGTAGAGAGAGACCGGTAGAGAGAGACAGGAAGAGAGAGACAGGTAGAGAGAGACAGGAGAGAGAGACAGGTAGAGAGAGACAGGAGAGAGAGACAGGTAGAGAGAGACAGGAGAGAGAGACAGGAAGAGAGAGACAGGAGAGAGAGACAGGTAGAGAGAGACAGGAGAGAGAGACAGGTAGAGAGAGACAGGAGAGAGAGACAGGTAGAGAGAGACAGGAGAGAGAGACAGGAGAGAGAGACAGGAGAGAGAGACCGGTAGAGAGAGACAGGAAGAGAGAGACAGGTAGAGAGAGACAGGAGAGAGAGACAGGAAGAGAGAGACCGGTAGAGAGAGACAGGAGAGAGAGACAGGTAGAGAGAGACAGGAGAGAGAGACAGGTAGAGAGAGACAGGAGAGAGAGACAGGTAGAGAGAGACAGGAGAGAGAGACAGGAAGAGAGAGACAGGAGAGAGAGACAGGTAGAGAGAGACAGGAGAGAGAGACAGGAGAGAGAGACAGGTAGAGAGAGACCGGTAGAGAGAGACATGAGAGAGAGACAGGTAGAGAGAGACAGGTAGAGAGAGACAGGAGAGAGAGACAGGAGAGAGAGACAGGAGAGAGAGACAGGAGAGAGAGACAGGAGAGAGAGACCGGTAGAGAGAGACATGAGAGAGAGACAGGTAGAGAGAGACAGGTAGAGAGAGACAGGTAGAGAGAGACAGGAGAGAGAGACAGGAGAGAGAGACAGGAGAGAGAGACAGGAGAGAGAGACAGGAGAGAGACAGGAGAGAGAGACAGGAGAGAGACAGGAGAGAGAGACAGGTAGAGAGAGACAGGTAGAGAGAGACGGAGAGAGAGACAGGTAGAGAGAGACATGAGAGAGAGACAGGAGAGAGAGACAGGTAGAGAGAGACAGGTAGAGAGAGACATGAGAGAGAGACAGGAGAGAGAGACAGGTAGAGAGAGACAGGTAGAGAGAGACATGAGAGAGAGACAGGAGAGAGAGACAGGTAGAGAGAGACAGGTAGAGCGACGCTCACCTGAAGCTCTGATCCAGTCTAAGCTCCGCCCCTCCCCCACCCATCACCAGGTACTGTTTGTCCTTCTGCAGGTCGACGCTGCTGCAGGTGGCCTTCTTTACGAGCTCCACTTCAGTCCCTGAACTCACCGCCTCCAGATCTGCAGCAAACAGAAAAACCAGCAGGAAGTGATTCATGTTTGTCCCACAGAATTATTCATGAGGTCTGAATAATAATCTAAATATGGGCGAGTTATCTCCTGCAGCAGCTTCTCACATGCAGTTTATTCAACGAGATTTACAGATAAATGTTTAAAAACAGTACAACATGGAACAGAATGAGCTTCAGTTCATTCTGTCTTTTCTTTATTTTTTTCGAACATGAAATTAACAGACAGCCGATGCAGCTTATACAAAATAAAACCGCAGCTACAACAAGGCATCACATAAATGTACAGATCATACATGTTCAAAAGGGAGTAGGAAGAAGACAGAACTTATTTAATCCCACCCTGAACAAGGTTACTTTATTAACAATTCATTTCTATATAGCCAAACATTAAATGGCAATAACATACAGCTGTCCCACACACATCATTAAATGAGTATTCAATCATTGGTCCAGTTCCTCCTACTGCTTTATTTGTTCTTTATTCTTTCCAAAAACTTTTTGTTTATATCTCTGTTTAAACTGGACGATATTGAGGCTTTGCTTCAGTTCTCTATCCAAATTATTCCACAGTCTGTGACACTAAAGCCTTTCCTCGTCGTCCTATGTTTTAATCAATCTGAATTGTATTGTGAACATTAAAGCTGCTATTACCAAATGTCATTACTTTACTTTTATTTACATTTAGTGAT
Source organism: Acanthochromis polyacanthus (assembly GCF_021347895.1). Lineage (NCBI taxonomy): Eukaryota > Metazoa > Chordata > Actinopteri > Pomacentridae > Acanthochromis > Acanthochromis polyacanthus. The sequence continues at coordinate 1,149,815 of NC_067119.1, read as the reverse complement.
CATTTGTTTTGTTTGAACCATTTGCTAATTTTTCCAACTTCCAATGTGACTTTCTGTAATAATTGCTGTAAATTATCTCCTGATGCAAAAACATTTGTATGTTGTTGCAAATAAAACAAATCTCAGGAATTGAGATGTTTTACAAATATCATGAATAAAGAGATTAAAAAGTTTAGGGCTCAGTACTGAACCTTGTGGAAGGCCTCAGTCACCAACTTCAAGGCAGTTTGACTGATGTTCACCCATTTGTAAGCATTGTTTCCTGTTTTTTAAATAACTGCTCACCCACTGTAAAGCAGCTCCTCTGATACTGTTCAAGTTTTCTAATTAACATTGTGTGATTAATTGTGTCAAAAGCTTTACTTAAATCAATAAATAACCCTACAGCGTGTTTCTTCTCATCTACTGCACTGGTCACTTCCTCCAGGAAATCAAAAAGTGCATGTGAAGTCGAGCAGTTGTTTCAAAACCCGTCCTGATAGTCAGAGATTAATTTACTTTTTTCAATAAAGCTGTCAAGTCTGGAGTTAAAAATGTTGTGTTGTGAAACAGGCCTATAGTTGGTAAACTGATGTTTGTCTCCTGCCTTGAACAAAGGAATTATCTTTACTACTTTCATTTTATTAGGAAAATGACCAGTTTGTAGTGACAGATTGCAAATGTGTGTTAAAGGTTTTAAAATGCCTTCAGTTAACGTCTTTACTGTTCTCATGTCTATATCATCAATTAAACTGACAGAATGAAACCAAATAGTGAAAAGGATGAAAAACATTCTAAAATCATTTTAAATGACTGAAAAAAATGTCTAAAATCACCTAGAAACTTAAATGACCAACAACATTTCCCACTAGGACTAAAAACTACTGAAGATTTCCAGAAATAAGTAAACCACGACCAGAACGACTCAAAGTTTGTCCAGAAGAACTCAATGTTTGACCACAGGGACAGGGAATTGTCTGAAATGACTTAAACTGCGTCCAATGTGATTCAAAATGTATCTGAAATTACCTAAAAGTTCTTCAAAATGACTTGAAATATCTAAAACGATCAACAGATTTGTCCAAAATGACTAAGAGTTTGACTACAGTGACAGAAAAGCGTCTAAAACAGGAGAAATAGTTTCAGAATGTGTTCAAATGTCTCCAGAACGACCACAAATGAGTCTGAAAGGGCTGAAAACTTTAACTAGTAACAGGAATAAGGATGAGTTCAAACTAAACTAATACAGAACCTGAATACCTTCAAATAATAATAATCAACAAATAATAAGTAAATAATAAGTAAATAATAATAAATAAATAATAAGTAAATAATAAATAATCTCACTTTTATCAGAGTTCTTCAGGACTTCCACTACGGTGGCCGTGTAGCTCATAAAGTCTCCTTCTGCTGCCGAGGACTTCACTGTTACTCTGTAGGCTGCAGGACACACACACACACACACACACACACACACAGGTTACAGTTGTGTTGTTGTTGTTGTTGCTGTCATTGTTGTTCTGGTTCTGACCGTATTTGATCTGATCTTTGCAGGTTTCTTCGATATGAACGGCTGCAGTCAGAGTGGAGTCCACATTCCCTCTGTAGGCAGCACAGCCAGCTACACGTAAACAACACATAAACATGTAAACATCATGTAAACAACATGTAAACAGCACGTAAACAACAAGTAAACAACATGTAAACAGCATGTAAACAACAAGTAAACATGTAAACAGCACGTAAACAACAAGTAAACAGCACGTAAACAACAAGTAAACAACATGTAAACAACACGTAAACAACATGTAAACAACACGTAAATGACGCATAAACAGCACATAAACAACATGCAAACAGCCCGTAAACAACAAGTAAACAACAAGTAAACAGCATGTAAACAACAAGTAAACATGTAAACAGCACGTAAACAACAAGTAAACAAGTAAACAACATGTAAACAACATGTAAACAGCAAGTAAACAACAAGTAAACAAGTAAACAACAAGTAAACATGTAAACAGCATGTAAACAAGTAAACAACTCGTAAACAGCACGTAAACAGCACGTAAACAACATGTAAACAACATGTAAACAGCACGTAAACAACAAGTAAACATGTAAACAGCATGTAAACAACAAGTAAACAACGCGTAAACAGCACGTAAACAACACACAACATGTAAACAGCACGTAAACAACAAGTAAACAACATGTGAACAGCATGTAAACAACAAGTAAACAAGTAAACAACATGTAAACAGCACGTAAACAACAAGTAAACAACATGTAAGCAGCACGTAAACAACAAGTAAACAACATGTAAACAGCGCGTAAACAACAAGTAAACAACATGTAAACAGCGCGTAAACAACGCGTAAACAGCGCGTAAACAGCATGTAAACAACGCGTAAACAACAAGTAAACATGTAAACAGCACGTAAACAACAAGTAAACAACATGTAAACAGCACGTAAACAACATGTCAACACGTAAACAACATGTAAACAACGCGTAAACAGCACGTAAACAACATGTAAACAACATGTAAACATCACGTAAACAACATGTAAACAACACGTAAACAACATGTAAACAACACGTAAACAAGTAAACAATATGTAAACAACACGTAAACAACAATAAACAACATGTAAACAACAAGTAAACAACAAGTAAACATGTAAACAGCACGTAAACAATATGTAAACAACACGTAAACAATATGTAAACAACACGTAAACAGCACGTAAACAGCACATTGGTTTTCTAACATGTTCAGGCGATATCAGACCTGTGCGATGTCAGCGGGCCTGAGCCAATCAGAACCCTGCACTTACCTGTCATGCACTGACACTGTTCGGCCACACAGAGGCGCTGCAGCTTCTGCTGCTGGTATGAGAACTGTTTACTGCACAGACTGCCTGGAAACAGGAAGAAAGATTCAACTTTACCTTCCTGATGCTGTTTACATGAATCCAGAATAAAATAAATAACAGTTCTGTAAACATTCATGTTATCTGAACTCTTCATGTTTATTCAAACCTCGTTTCTAATAAATAACATGAGATTGTACATGAGGAGTTTCATTCAGACTTTTATAAAGTACGCGTTACATCAGATTGTTGATAAAACGTCTTTTAATAATCCCAATTCTGGTTTTTGAGTTCAGAGTCGACACCTGATCAGTTTTATTAAACGACCATAAAATCTGTCAACTAGAACACGTATTAAGGTCATTTTTAGAAAGGAGGTTTACAGAGAAACTTTTTCTGATCGTAAATTCAGACAATAAAACTGACATTGCTTACAGAAATACAGTCGGTCTGGAATACGTGGTTAACCTACAGAATCTGAACTATCTGATGACTCCGTCATTAGAAGATCTGCTGTTTTTAAGTCTAGGAATAAAACAATCTAGAAATTCTGATGAACTTTAAATTTTAGATTTAATAACGGTAAGAAAAAGCTGATTCTGAAGCGAACAACTGAAGCCTGTAAAACAAACTGACCACCTGGAGACCACAAATCCCAGCATGCAGCAGGTTCTCACCTTTGTCTTGAGGCTCACTGACGGAGAACAGGGACTCGCTGGCTCCGCCCACCTTGAACCCGGTTCTGATCCGGAAACCGACACACAGGAAGACGTCCGACGGAACCTGAGAACAAGAGAACGTCTTCAGTCATTTGAGGGTTTATTGCTCTGTAAGTATTCACAGAATGTAAAACGGAACGTTCCACAGAGAACAGCTGGGTTTGAATCTTCAGGTGTTTGGTTCTTTAATGCGTTCGGTTCTTTAATGCGTTCGCTTCTTTAATGCGTTCGCTTCTATTTGTGCGTTCGGTTCTTTGATGCGTTCGGTTCTTTGATGCGTTCGGTTCTTTAATGCGTTCGGTTCTTTAATGCGTTTGGTTCTTTAATGCGTTTGGTTCTTTAATGTGTTTGGTTCTTTAATATGTTCGGTTCTTTAATGTGTTTGGTTCTATTTGTGTGTCTGGTTCTCTAATGCGTTCGGTTCTTTAATGTGTTTGGTTCTTTGATGTGTTTGGTTCTATTTGTGTGTTTGGTTCTTTAATGTGTTCGGTTCTTTAATGTGTTTGGTTCTTTAATGTGTTTGGTTCTTTTTGTGTGTTTGGTTCTTTTTGTGTGTTTGGTTCTTTTTGTGTGTTTGGTTCTTTAATGTGTTTGGTTCTTTAATGTGTTTGGTTCTTTAATGCGTTTGGTTATATTTGTGTGTTTGGTTCTTTGATGTGTTTGGTTCTTTAATGTGTTCAGTTCTTTGATGCGTTTGGTTCTTTAATGTGTTTAGTTCTTTGATGTGTTTGGTTCTTTAATGCGTTCGGTTCTTTAATGTGTTCGGTTCTTTGATGTGTTTGGTTCTTTAATGTGTTCGGTTCTTTGATGCGTTTGGTTCTATTTGTGTGTTTGGTTCTTTGATGTGTTTGGTTCTTTAATGTGTTCAGTTCTTTAATGTGTTCAGTTCTTTGATGCGTTCGGTTCTATAATGTGTTTGGTTCTTTGATGCGTTCGGTTCTATAATGTGTTTGGTTCTTTGATGTGTTTGGTTCTATAATGTGTTTGGTTCTTTGATGCGTTCGGTTCTTTGATGTGTTTGGTTCTTTAATGTGTTCGGTTCTTTGATGCGTTTGGTTCTTTAATGTGTTCGGTTCTTTGATGCGTTTGGTTCTTTAATGTGTTTGGTTCTATAATGTGTTTGGTTCTTTGATGTGTTCGGTTCTTTGATGCGTTTGGTTCTTTAATGTGTTTGGTTCTATAATGTGTTTGGTTCTTTGATGTGTTCGGTTCTTTGATGCGTTTGGTTCTTTAATGTGTTCGGTTCTTTGATGCGTTTGGTTCTATAATGTGTTCGGTTCTTTGATGCGTTTGGTTCTATAATGTGTTCGGTTCTTTGATGCGTTTGGTTCTTTAATGCGTTTGGTTCTTTAATGCGTTTGGTTCTATTTGTGTGTTTGGTTCTTTGATGCGTTTGGTTCCATTTGTGTGTTTGGTTCTTTGATGCGTTCGGTTCCATTTGTGTGTTTGGTTCTTTGATGCGTTCGGTTCCATTTGTGTGTTTGGTTCTTTGATGCGTTCGGTTCCATTTGTGTGTTTGGTTCTTTGATGCGTTCGGTTCCATTTGTGTGTTTGGTTCTTTGATGCGTTCGGTTCCATTTGTGTGTTTGGTTCTTTGATGCGTTCGGTTCTGGTTGTTTCAGACTCACAGCGTCCGCCTGGATGATCACAGTGTTCCCCTGCAGCTCGTAGTGGGAGATCAGAGGTTCCACGGTGTCTCTGAACTGCAGAACATCAGAACATCTTATTAATGTGAACTGATCAGTCCGAGGTTCTGCTGTGGTTCTGTTAAATGTTCAGACTGAAACTAAGAACGCGTGTTAGAACAGTTCTCAGCACAAATGATATTAAATATTACATCTGGAGGACAAGATTCAGCAAGATCAAGACAAAGGTTCTAGGTCAGGTAGGAGGTTCTAGGTCTGGGAGCAGGTTTTGGTTTAATATGAAGGTTCTAGTTCAGGTGGATGGCTTTAGCACAGATAGGAGGTTCTAGATCAGAGAAAAGCTGTTCGAGGTCACATCAGAGGTTTTGAGTCAAGTAGGAGGTTCTAGGTCTGGGAGCAGGTTCTTGGTTAAGTTGACAGTTTTAATACAGACAAGAGGTTCTAGGTGAGATACTTGTTGTGGTAAATGACTATACTAGGCAGGGAGGTTCTTGGTCAGTTGGAACGTTCTAGAACCAATAAGGCTCTAAATGAGGTGAAAGGTTTTAGTTCAGGTTGGGGGTTCTAGGTCAAGAAACAGGTCTTAGATTAGTAGGAGGGTTTTAGCTCAGGTAGCAGGCTCTAGATTAAGTGGGGGTTCTAGGTCAGTTGGAAAAGTTCTACTTCAGGTAGCATCTTCTAGAACAGGTTGAATGTTCTCGGTCAAGTAAAGGCTTCGAATTTGATTTGCTAAAGAAGGATGTTCTAGGTCAGGCAGGAGGTTCTCGGTCAGATAAAAAGGTTTAAGGTCTTGTGTTCTGGTTCACATGGAAAGTTCTAGGTCACATAGGAGGTTCTGGGTTACATAGGAGGTTCTAGCTAGGTCAGGTAGGAAATTCTCAGCCCGATCTCACGAGGATTCGTGAAACTGTCACGTAAATTTTTGTTTCGGTTTCGTGCGCACCAACACGATTTTGTCATGTTTTTCGTGCCGCTCACCACGAAATGCACACCAATGTATTTTAAACGGCGGACTTTTCATGCCACTCAGAACGTATTTCAAACGAATGGGTATATTATATTTTTAATGTAAAAGCGTTGCGAATCCAACGATATATTTTGCATTACATCGTCCCTAACCATAACCCTAACCTAACCATAACCTAACCATAACCCTAACCCTAAAACCTAACCATAACCTGACCATAACCTAACCATAACCTTAACCCTAACCATAACCTAACCATAACCCGGTGGTACACTTACCAATTTGCATAGGAATTTAAAGAATGTCCGGCGGCCACAAACGCGATCACACAAACACTATACGCCGATGGACAGCTTAGATCGTCATGAATCCGCCGGTATAAACCACTTTCAGATGTGATTACCACAGCGGGTTAAGTTGTGAGCAACACGAAAAACATTTCGTGGTGAGCGGCACGAAAAACATGACGAAATCGTGTTGGTGTGCACGAAACCGAAACAAAAACTTACGTGACAGTTTCACGAATCCCCGTGAGACCGGATTGAAATTCTAGGTGAGGTGGGAGGTTAGAGGTTCATCTTTGAAAAGGAGGATCAATAACAGGTGCTCAGTTGAAGAACAGGGAATATTGCATTTGTTGAGGACTACTTTCAGCGGCAGATGGATCCATGGATGGATGCTGAGTCAGAACAGCGCTCACCTGTCTCAGGTCGTCCAGGTAAGCCTCCACACCTGTCGGCAGCTGGATCTTCATGACGGTCAGACTGGACTCTGTGAAGAGCTCGTTGGGAGGAGGTTTGTACCTGCAACACACAGCTCATCTGCTACCTCCACCAGACTCTAGAACCTTCACTGAACTCTAAACGACCACATCTACAACAACATTTTCTTACTTTGCACAGGCGACCAGGTGAGGAGCTCTGAAGCTGGGATCTAAGCAGCAGAAGAACAAAGTCAGATGGAGAAGCAGAACTTTATTTTGAGGATTTATAAATTAAAACTAATCTTCTGAACAGGAACCCTCCTTAGAACATCGTTATCGGAAACATTCACATTTAGAATCAGAAAGTTCCAGGATGGAGTTTAAATAGCTGTTCAGTTTTTGAAATCTTTGGCTGGATTTTCGTGTAAGTAAACATAAACGTTCTGCATCAAGAGACATTTAGGGCAGAAGGTTCTATGTTCTCTGTCTGGTAGGAGGTTCTAAGTCAGATAGGAGGTTCTGGGTCAGGTTGAGCATTACTGATCAAGCAGCAGGTTCTAAACTACCGGGCTTTGCAAAAGTTCTGTTCTGTGAAGTTGTATCAAGATGGAAGTCAAAAGAGTTGAGATGTCTGCTCTCCCTCCTGCTGGCCACAAGTCTGACAGAGCCAAGCAGCTGAACATCAGCCGGATGACCGTCCACAGAGTCGCAGAGAGGCTCAAGTTCTTTTGACTTCCATCTTGATACAAACTTGTGTTAATGACACCTGCCTATAAGGTAGAACTTTCAGTTTGTTTAATGGAATTTTTCACTCCGACATGTAAACGTCTCTAAAGATCATGAAACCGTGTAACAGAACTTTTGCAAGTGTTTAAAATCTTTGTCCCAGATTTAGAAGAAGATTTGAGGTCAGATGATGATGTTCTAGGTCTAGATGGAGGATCAAGAAGCAGGTTCTTGATCAGGTGGAAGGTTTCTGCAGGAAGAATGGTGTAAAATCATCACAATTCTGATCTGGTGTCAAGAGTTCTAAGATTGTCAGATGATATTCATGAAGCTCCAGTGGAAGGTTCTAGATGAGGCTGAACGTTCTCTGCTGGGTGGCAGGTTTGAGATTAGGAGGAAGTTTTTAGATCAGAGAGTCTGAACTGTTTAAAACAGGAGGTTTGAGTTCAGGTGAAAAGGTTTTAGTTCCAGTCAGAGGTTCATGGACTTTGACTGTAAAATCTGCAGGTTTCTGACTGGAGCTGGTGCTGAAGAGGTTCTGCTGCTAGAACACCTCCACTGCTCTTACCTGAATAAGTCAGCATGTCATTGGCCACCTGTCCAGTAGACGTCCAGGTGTGCAGGTACTTACTGTCGGAGTCGCTGGGGCTGGCCACCTCGATGGTGATGTCAAAGTTACACCTGGTCTGTGTGGACGCTGTGGTCTGGTAGTAGACGGTCCTCATCTGGGACCGAGCAGCGCATTAGAGGGACGCTTCAGGTAAACATCCACAAAGTGACCCTAGCTAAACCACACCCACCTTCACGTTCGACACGCCCCTCCCATAACCTGTGGACACGGTGATGTCATCATTCTTCGTTACCTGGGAGGAAAAAGTGTTTAATATGCAGCAGAGCAGCAGCTGTACCTGTCTCACCACCTTCCCTGTCTCACCTGGATGGGCGTGGCCACGGGTCGGCTCTGGCTCAGCTGGACTTGGCCCAGAGAACCCTTGGACCTGTAGCGGATGTTGATGTCCTGGTTGAGGACGGCTCGGGACACGACCTTGCTGTACTCGCTCAACGCCTCCAGAGTCAAAGCTGTGTCCTGAGAGAGTTCAGAGGTCACTATGACGACCACGAGACACCAACACCTGGAGGTCACACCTGGTTTCAAAGTGAGCGTACCTGTACAGAGAAGAAGCCTTCTCCATAGTGCTGATCCTGGGTCAGCCAGGACAGGATGGGGTTGGAGTACTGGATCCTCCCCTTTAACACACAATACATGAGACCAGAGACAGGAGGGACAGGAGCACTGTCCTCTACAGGTAAAGACAGGAAGTACAGGAGCACTGTCCTCTACAGGTAAAGACAGGAAGTACAGGAGCACTGTCCTCTACAGGTAAAGACAGCAACACTGTCCTCTACAGGTAAAGACAGCAACACTGTCCTCTACAGGTAAAGACAGCAACACTGTTCTCTACAGGTAAAGACAGCAACACTGTCCTCTACAGGTAAAGACAGAAACACTTGTTTGCCTCCTTTTTCACTTTAAAGATGGCTGCAATCAGCAACCAGTTCTCTGAGCCTGACCAGTCCAGTCAGCTCAAACCCACTACTGCTCCTTCACTCTGCTCTTTTGCTCCTCTGAGCGAGGATGAGGTTTCCAGACTTCTTCTAAGCTCAAAACCTACAACTGTCCTCTCGATCCAATACCCACCAGCATCCTGCAGACCATCTTGCCCACAGTCAAACCTGCAGTCACGCACATTGTCAACTCCTCCCTGGAAACTGCCATTTTTCCTGCTACTTTTAAACAAGCCCGCGTCACCCCACTGCTCAAAAAGCCTCATCTCAACCCAGCCCAGGTTGAAAACTACAGGCCAGTCTCACTTCTACCATTCCTGTTGAAAATACTGGAGCGCTCAGTATTTAACCAGGTCTCTGAACATCTGCGGAATAGCAACCAACTTGACCCTTTTCAGTCAGGCTTCAGGTGCGACCACTCCACTGAGACTGCACTCCTATCAGTCACAGAATCTGTGCGGCTGGCGAGAGCTGCTGGTCAGTCCTCTGTCCTACTGCTGCTGGACCTGTCTGCTGCCTTTGACACCGTGAACCATCAAATCCTCTCCACACTCTCTGAGCTCGGCATCTCAGGTTCTGTCCTGTTGTGGTTCAAGTCCTAACTCACAGGCAGATCCTTCAGAGTGTCATGGCGAGGGGAGGTGTCAAGGTCACATGACCTATCAACTGGGGTCCCTCAGGGGTCAGTGCTTGGTCCCTTACTCTTCTCTCTGTACACCACCTCACTTGGTGCAGTGATCCGCTCCCATGGCTTCTCCTACCACTGTTATGCTGACCACACTCAGCTTTTCCTCTCTTTTCCACCTGATGACACAACAGTTTCAGCTCGGATATCAGCATGTCTGGCTGATGTCTCCACATGGATGAAGGAACGGCACCTTCAGCTAAATCTGTCTAAGACTGAACTCATGGTCTTTCCAGCTTGTCCATCTGTTCAGCCTCAGATCAGTGTCCAACTTCACTCGAGCCTACTTGTGCCCACAAACTCAGCCAGAAACCTGGGTGTCATGATTGATGACCAGCTGACCTTTAAGGTTCATGTGGCCTCAGTTTCTCGATCTTGTCGTTATGCCCTCTACAATATCAGGAAGATCAGACCCTTCCTGACCCAACAGGCCGCACAACTTCTGGTTCAGGCTCTTGTTATGTCACGCATTGACTACTGCAACTCTCTTCTGGCAGGTCTCCCTGCATGTACAGTCAAACCTCTGCAGATGATCCAGAATGCAGCAGCACGTCTGGTCTTCAACCAGCCCAAAAGCGCTCATGTCACTCCCCTGTTCATCTCCCTTCACTGGCTTCCAGTTGCAGCCAGAATCAAATTCAAAACTCTCCTCCTGGCTTACAAAACACTTACAAGAACGGCCCCAGCCTACCTGGATTCCCTGATCCAGGTCTACTCCCCTTCACGCCCACTTCGCTCTGCATGTGAGAGACGCCTGGTGCTTCCAGCCCAGCACAGCTCCAGATCTCTAACCAGACTCTTCTCCTCTGTTGTTCCCAAATAGTGGAACAAACTACCAAACTCTGTGCGTTCTGCTGAGTCCCTTTCTACTTTTAAGAGACAATTGAAGACTCAATTGTTCAGAGAACAACTAGGCACTTAATCTGACTCCACCTTAGGGGTAGAATAAGTCAGGTGGTCCAAAACCCAGCACTTATGTAGCACTGACAAAGTTGAAAGAAAAAAAGGGGGTGGGGGGTTAGCAATTCTTCTGCAACTTGATGGCAACACCTTTGACCAATCACACTTGAAGCACTTTTTGAACTTACTACAGGTTTTTCCTTATGTCTGAATTCTTGCTTGTGTTGTACGTCGCTTTGGACAAAAGCATCTGCTAAATGGAACTGTAGAATTGTAGAAACACTGTCCTCTACAGGTAAAGACAAACGCTGTCCTCTACAGGTAAAGACAGGAAGTACAGTAACCCTCCAATGTTTAATAAACAGCTCACATATCTGACCTTTAAAGACATAAATTTAAAGCAGCAGCACCTTCAGCAGTGCAGTCAGCAGGACATACGCCGTCGTCTCCACCATCAGACCACTGGACTGGTCGGGTTTCAGCCAGTCAGTCGTTACGCTGGACTCCTGCCAGTACCTGAGCTCAACAGGGTTACCTGGACAAACACACAGAGGATGCTACCTCCATCTGATATCAGGCCTGTCTTCTAGTCTGATTCCTTCTGTATCTACTATAGGTGTTTCATGTAAATTAAATGGATAAACCTGGACGTCCTGTAACTCTGGACATATTCACAGCATCAGGGATAAATGAAGTTTCTATATTGTATTGTATGAAGGTAGAACTTTGCATGTAGACATCCAACAGCACCTTTCTGTCGAGCCACGTTCTCCAGGCTGCTGAACAGCTGGGAGGCCGCCATGCTGTTGGGGTCATGCAGGGTCAAAGCGTAGGCCGCTACCGCCTTCACGTACACGCTCTTCACCCCTGAGGCATTCTGGGAAATGTAGTTTGCTGCAGAGTTCATGCTGTCATCGTGAAACTGAGAAAAAGTCACAAAAGAACAAACGATTTAATAAAAGCGTGCAGAATTAAATGTTTTGCCCCGTGGAACACGTTTAGCTGATGTTTGTGGAGCTTTTATGAGCTGGACTTGAAATAATGGACTATTAAAGCTGTCTTATTTCATCTTAAAGAATGAAGAGAAGATGAGGAGGTGGTCTCACTCTCAGTTGCAGGATGGGATCTCTGATTCTTGTCGCTCGGTGTAACGCGATCAACACGAAGGACGTCAGATAAACCGACTTCTCCACCGCCGTCGTCCCCTCAGCCTGCAGCCAATCAGAGCACAGTTTAAACACAAATCTGCATGAGCACTGAAAGGATGAATGAACAGTAGGAGGAGGAGGAGGAGCCCACCATGACCCTGTTGGCTCTGAAGGAGGATTTGTCAGTGAAGGATCCGTCCGGCTGCTGGGTGTTGCGGATCAACCAGGAAACAGATTCTGATAGCAACTGGTGGTCCACGGAAAGCAGCTGATCTGCCGTCGACAGAGTCCGGACCGCCTGAGCTGTGAGCCTGACAGACAACACCCAGGGAGGAAACGGAATAAACCTGATCTGGTGTTTCAGATCAATGTGCTCAAATATTGAAAATGAGAGGAAGTGAAAGCACTTTTAAAATTAGCTTCACATTGATTAGGAAGAGTAGCGGTGGAAGAGGTTCAGAGGTCCTTCAGGGATGTACGTAGTGGCACCAAAATGTAAGTCTGAGAAACAGTTTCTGTTTTGTTTCCGACTTATTTTTCTATACTTTGATTCATTTTAAAGTCCTGCAGCTCTGTGGAACCAGAACAACATGAAGAAGGAGAGAGGACTCAGAGATGTCTTCTGTCAGTAGGACAGGCACGACAGGAAGAGACACAAAGAGCCCAAAAAGACAAAAAAATGGCAGTAAAAGAAGCAAAAATGACACAAAAATATACAAAAATGACACTAAAAGATGCAAAAATGACACAAAATATATACTGGCAGTCAATAGAAACTTTGAGGTAGAAATGTAGGCAGAGTTCTACTTGTAGGGGGGTTGTAATTATTCATTGTGGATTTACTGATGATCTAGTGCCCTGGTAGTTGAGATAATGATGAGTTGTCATTTTGTCATGATTCATTGCACATGGGTTGGTCACTTTGCAAAAGTGAACCAAATACACACCAAGCAATACTCAGTGAGTATCTGCACAATGTGAGAATGGGTTCTGAAGGCCTATATAAAGGCCCAAAAAAGGCCACCATTGTTAGTCCAGTGAATAGCATCATGCCGCGTCTATCACATGAACAACGTCTCCGGGCACTGGGTATGGTGGAGGCCGCTTTGAGCTACAGTGATGTATCCAGGCGTATGGGCTGTTCCCAACCCACAATCAGAAGCCTGGTCCAAAGCATGTGCCGACGGATTGCTGCCTGCATCCAAGCACATGGAGGCCATACTCGGTATTGACTGTTGTGACTTTGTGTTTGGCAGGTGCCGTTTTCTTTTGTGAAATTCTTTATTTGGAAATCATTCTTGAAACTTTAGATTTTTGTTTCTGTATGCCAATATGCTAAACAAATGATTCATATGAAGAAAATCCAGTTTGGGGCTTCAAAATAAAAATTATGTTGCAAAATATGGTCTCAAAGTTTCTATTGACTGTCAGTGTACAAAAATGACACTAAAAGAAGCGAAAATGACACAAAATATACAAAAATGACACTAAGAGATGCAAAAATAACACAAAAATATATAAAAAATTACACTAAAAGATGCAGAAATGAAACTGAAAGAAGTGAAAATGAAACAAAAAGAAGCAAAAATACACACATACATTTTATGTGGTGTTTTTTTTTGCAGAATCTGCTGCAAACACTTTATTTTTGGCAAAAAAATATGAACTGGAACCTGTATAATGAAGCGACTTTATTTTATGAAATATCAGGATTTGGTTTCTTTTCTTGAAAGAACTGCAGGTGGGACACGATGCGTTCAAGGACCATGAGTGAGTTTAAAATCAGTCTTTACAGTTCTGCCTGATTAATGGTGTCATTTTTAAAAAAGAAAACCTGCATTTCCAACCTCTCTGCAGCTTCTAGGCTTCAGAGGATTCACTGGACTGTATTTTGAAAATCCAAGTTCTTAGAGAAGACGTCTGACGGCAGCATACTTGGTTTTTCAAGCTGATAAATTCTTATGCGGACTAGTGAGTACAGAAAAAAAAATTCTACAAAGCTGCCTCAGAGATTAAAACACACAACTTATTCTGACAGCACTGAGAACACGGTCAACCGGTCCTTCTTAATGGTTTAAAGGTCCAGAATTAACACTGGTTGTTTCTGTTCTAGACGCAGCCTGAGAACCTACCAGGTGCTGGATTCTCTCTTCTCCCACATGCTGTAGCTGGAGTCTAAGTTTCTGAAGGTACTGATGCCGACCAGACCTGCACCAACAGATGGACAGTGAGTAAACAGGCGACGTTCATCTCACCATCAGGTTGTCCTCACGGCCTCCTCACCATCCCTGATCCTCTGCTTCAGGTTGGCCGAGTTCTTCTGGATGTCTCCTCCCAGAACGTTCCAGCTCCTCGACGTCTCCAGGTACTGGTACACCTGAACGAGGAGGACCAGCCCATCGAGCTCCGCCCCTGCCGACCCGGCCGGTAGGTTGACGAGCTGCCGGAGGCCTTCAGGGCTGTGCATCACCGACAGGACTTCACCCAGAATCTCTCCTGAAACACAAACAGACAGAATGCTTCCAGACATGAACACATTCCTGGATTTTTAGTGTTTAAATTCCAAACAGACACACCAACACAAGGTGGAACTCCTTCAGGAACCAAAACTGGACTAGATTGGACTGGACTGGACTGACTGGACTAGACTGGACTGGACTGCTGTTTGAGACCATGAGGGGAATTAGCTCAAATGGTAGAGAACTCCCTCTCCATGTCCTCTCTGAACTCGTCCCACACCAGAGTTTTAGCTTCCACAGCTGCAGCCCCTTTGGCTGACCAGTACTAGTCTCCTGCTTCAGGAGACCCCCGATCCAACCAGACCTGAAGGACCTTCTTCTTCAGCCTAACGGTCTTCCTCATCGCTGGTGTCCACCAGCAGGTGTCTAAGTTGGTGTCACAACAACCTTCTGACCACAGCTCCTAACAGCTGCTTCTGCAAACAAGGCTTTAACGTGGACCACTCAGGTTCCGTGTCTCAGCCTCCCCAGGATTCAGGAGAAACTCTACCAGTGGTGAATCCCCCTCCTGGCGCTGGCTCCCCGAGGGACCCCAGACTCTATTCAGGGCGAGGTGGCAGCTCTCCTTTTTGTGTTTTTAGTGGGACTTTGTGAATTGCTTTTTGTCTAGTCCCTCGCCAAGGAATTCTGCCTCAGAAGACCCTACCAGGGGTTACTGCCCCAACAACAGCTGGTTAAGGTGATGGACTGCTTTGAGGATCTGAATCTGAATGCTGTGTTTCTTACATCCATCTTACCGTTGATCATCAGCATTCTCTCCACTGCTGTGTTGGGAACGATGTTGGTTGGAACTTGGTTCTTCAGTTCCACTGTTCTCTTCTCTGAACCTGGAACACAGAGGACAGACTGATTTTAGTGACCTGAAGGTGGAACATCACGGTGCAGATCAGAGTTTACGTACCGTAGAGTCCCTGAGGGTCGAGTCTTCCTCCAGAATAAACTTCCTGTCTCACTCCTTCAGGCTGCAAACACAACCAACATGACAGGTAAAGACTGAGTTCATATCCAGGAGATCCTGCAGCCAGAAGTTCAGAGCAGCTACAGTCAGAGAAGAGCTTTTTATTACATTTTCCTCATCTTAAACTATGGTTAGTTACTTGATGCTCTCCAGATAAAGATCTCTGAATCAAGAGTCCAGAAGCAAAGAGACTTTGGGAACATTTTGCACTGAAAATACAAACTCCAGTAAGAAATTAATCTGTTTTCTTGGTCATGTTATCAGTCAGTGATCATTAATGGTGGTGAAGTGAAGAAGACCATGGTGAGCTCCTGTCCAGGGTCCGGATCGAGGAGGTTCCTGGGGAGGTTCTGCAGTTCAGTTTGAACCAAGTTCCATCCATTCATTTTGTCTCCACCACTTTATCTACAGTGTTGTAGCTCCAGGATCAGAGGGACACCAACCCTCCACCAGACTCCAGGTCAGACTCTAATCAGCAGACCAGGTGGTCCATTGGGTTCCATCCCATCACATGGCTGAAGGTCCATTAACAACCAGGACTCACCTGTCTCCAAGTGTGGACATTGTGACACTGAGTTTTAGGCAACTGATAAGATTAGCAGTCCATCACCTGAACCTTAGCACCTCGTCTGCTTTGTGATTCTTTGTACAGGAACTGTGACATTAATCCATGAGTATCTGACTGGAGATCAGCTGAGATGTGTTTGGAGGTCATCAACCTCCTCATTAGTCTTTGTCATGGCGCCCGTTGCTGCTAATTTCCCACAATGCTCTCTGCTTTAACTGTAGTCTGCGTGACGCCTCCTCTGGTCTCTACAGGATTAAACAGGAAGAGGCTCCACCTGGTGGAACAACCAGGAACTACAGCTGATCTACATTTACTGACAACATGAACTTCTTACCTGTTCATATATTTCTAATCGGCTAAATTATTAACTCAGTTTATGATTAATCATCAAAATCTTGAACAGCACAGGATTTGAATCAGAGAAAGAATTTGATTTCAGAATTTAAATTTGGTTATGATGAACTTCAAGCAAAGCAAAAGCAGCACAAAACAGAATTTTAAAGATTGGTTTGGAGATGGTATGTTGTGGTTTGGAATATTTCCCCATGATTGTTCTGGACAGGTTCTCCAGGTATACGTACCACCACCCTCAGCTTCTTCTGTAGGACGTCTCGGGCTCCTCCTTGGGTCTTCAGGGTGAAGGTCAGGCTGTGCTCTCCAGGCTCCAGGCCCATCAAGGTGAAGGTCACCGCCCCGATGCCCCCTGCATGCAGGGTGCTCCAGCTGCAGGACGTGGACTGAAGACCTCTAGAGGTCGGCTTGGACTGAAGAAGGCAGAGAGCCGGACCGACTTCCAGCGTGACGCAGTACTGAGGACGGAGAGGACATGCTGTCAGCTTTAGCTCCAGTCTCTGGGTGCTTTTATGTGGATGCATGGTTGTATTCTCTTTCTTTGTGTTTGGTACCGTGATGCCGTGTGTTTGGCGCTGTGATGCCGTGTGTTTGGTACCGTGTGTTTGGTACCGTGATGCCGTGTGTTTGGTACCGTGATGCCGTGTGTTTGGTACCGTGATGCCGTGTGTTTGGTACCGTGTGTTTGGTACCGTGTGTTTGGTACCGTGTGTTTGGTACCGTGTGTTTGGCGCTGTGATGCTGTGTGTTTGGTACCGTGATGCCGTGTGTTTGGTACCGTGATGCCGTGTGTTTGGTACCGTGATGCCGTGTGTTTGGTACCGTGATGCAGTGTGTTTGGTACCGTGATGCCGTGTGTTTGGTACCGTGATGCCGTGTGTTTGGTACCGTGATGCCGTGTGTTTGGTACCGTGATGCAGTGTGTTTGGCGCTGTGACGCCGTGTGTTTGGTACCTTTATGGTGTCGGGCAGCTGGTTGTAAACAGAACCGCTGAGCTCCAGCTGCTCTCCTCGGACCACCTGATAGGGCAGTGGGACGTTCACGCTGAGCGGCAGACTGACCGACACCTGGACCGGCGCCGGAACACACATACCTGCAGACGGATTCAACAGAACTTTATTTAGACCTGCACATGTACAGAAAACACTGTGGAACACAAACACTCGAAGGCTGCTGGTAATGAAAAGAGGAAGAAGATGTAAAACATGTAAAGACCCTCAAACTGAGGTAATGAAGTCCGTGAACTGACCGCTCTGGAACATGCCGACAGCTTTGACCTCCCAGGTGGTCAGAGAGTCTGGAAGAGACCGACTGAAGGACGTCTGACCTGAACTGAAGACGCACAAAACACAACAACATGAACCGACAACAGCATCCCGGAGGTCTAAGCCTAAAATACAAGAAGTCCAGAGAGAACTTCTCCCATTTCCAGAGCTCATGGACAGAACAGCTGGAGACATGTGAAGAGTCAGGATTAGACTTTATAATAAAAAGCCACATTAAGCTGCAACTGTGAGAGTGAATGAAACTAAAAACAAAAAGACAGCAATAACATGTTTGTCACACAGACACAAAACAAAAATAATCTGCTGACGTGCTGGATATGGAGGCATGTAAAGTTAAATGGTTAAAACAGAAATGTATCAGACCTAAACTGTTGAATCAAACCTTCAACTAACTGACTGTAATGGGGTTCAAATAAAACAGTTAATATAAAACAGAGTGTTTGTTTAGCTGAGTTTGATTTGTGTCACCTGACCGGTTGAACCTCCCACAGCCAGCTCTCTGGAAAGAAGCTCCGCACCAGAGAAGGAACCTGGTCGAAGTCTGCTCCCAGATCTGTACACAGACACACAACACGGATACACAACAGACACACAACACAGACACACAACACGGATACACAACAGACACACAACACAGACACACAACACGGATACACAACAGACACACAACACAGACACACAACACGGATACACAACAGACACACAACACAGACACACAACACGGATACACAACAGACACACAACACAGACACACAACACGGATATACAACAGACACACAACACAGACACACAACACGGATACACAACAGACACACAACACAGACACACAACACGGATACACAACAGACACACAACACAGACACACAACACGGATACACAACAGACACACAACACAGACACACAACACGGATACACAACAGACACACAACACAGACACACAACACGGATACACAACAGACACACAACACAGACACACAACACGGATACACAACAGACACACAACACAGACACACAACACGGATACACAACAGACACACAACACAGACACACAACACGGATACACAACAGACACACAACACAGACACACAACACGGATACACAACAGACACACAACACAGACACACAACACGGATACACAACAGACACACAACACAGACACACAACACGGATACACAACAGACACACAACACAGACACACAACACGGATACACAACAGACACACAACACAGACACACAACACGGATACACAACAGACACACAACACAGACACACAACAAGGATACACAACAGACACACAACACAGACACACAACACGGATACACAACAGACACACAACACAGACACACAACACGGATATACAGCACGGATACACAACAGACAGACAACACAGACACACAACACGGATACACAACAGACACACAACACAGACACACAACACGGATACACAACAGACACACAAAACAGACACAACACGGATACACAACAGACACACAACACGGATACACAACACGGACACACAACAGACACACAACATGGATACACAACAGACACACAACACGGATACACAACACGGACACACAACAGACACACAACATGGATACACAACAGACACACACAACAGACACACAACACGGATACACAACAGACACACAACACGGATACACAGCACGGATACACAACACGGATACACAGCACGGATACACAACAGACACACAACACGGATACACAACACGGATACACAACACGGATACACAGCACGGATACACAACAGACACACAACACGGATACACAACACGGATACACAACGGACACACAACACGGATACACAACAGACACACAACACAGACACACAACACAGACACACAACACGGATACACAACACGGATACACAACAGACACACAACACGGATACACAGCACGGATACACAACAGACACACAACACGGATACACAACACGGATACACAACAGACACACAACACGGATACACAACACGGATACACAACAGACACACAACACGGATACACAACAGACACACAACACAGACACACAACACGGATACACAACACGGATACACAACAGACACACAACATGGATACACAACATGGATACACAACAGACACAACACAGACACACAACACGGATACACAACACGGATACACAACACGGATAAACAACACGGATACACAACAGACACACAACATGGACACACAACACAGATAAACAACACGGATACACAACAGACACACAACACGGATACACAACAGACACAACACGGATACACAGCACGGATACACAACACGGATACACAACAGACACACAACATGGATACACAACACGGATACACAACAGACACACAACACGGATACACAACAGACACACAACACGGATACACAGCACGGACACACAACACGGATACACAGCACGGATACACAACACGGATACACAGCACGGATACACAACAGACACACAACACGGATACACAACAGACACAACACGGATACACAGCACGGATACACAACAGACACACAACACGGATACACAACACGGATACACAACAGACACCCATTTAAATTCCGTTCTTGTAATTCAAATTCAATCTTTTCACAAAATGATTCAAGTCTGAGTTCCGTCTAAAACTCAGATTGAGTTTCTAGTTCCCTTCGTTTCGGTCCAGACTGACCGTGGCGACCCAGGACAAGGTTCTGGTTCTGGTCCAGGTTCTGCTGGTAGAACTCGCAGCACTCTCTGAAGGCCCGTCTGCAGTTAGGGTGTTTCCTGTACTTCTGCACGGCGAACTGGAGGCAGGTGACGCTCTTTGGGATGAACTGCATCCCTTCTTCACAGCAGGTCTTCACTGAACCGTAACTATTCACTGGAACCACAAACACACACCGTTTATCTACAACAGCAACTCTGGTTCTGTTCTACCATCTAAACCAACAGAACAGAACCACATGTTTTACCAGCTTAACTCGTCAAAACAGAACCTAAGGAGTTCATTGGTCCGTGGTAACTCCATGTTTTCTAAATTTCAGAGGGGTACCATAGCTGCACACTTGAAGGACAGGGTAGAACATATGGACGTACAACAGGAAGTGGTCCTGCTCTGAAAACAGGTTCTACCATCTTAAAAAAAGGTCTCACCTTTCTTGGCCCTGTCCTCCTCTGTCAGAGCTCTCTTTGGTCGGACTGCAGCTGTACACGTTTCACCTGCACACACATGTTCATTAAACCACAGGTAGCTGCACCTGCATCACACCTGGACGTGTCACATGACCCACGTACTGCTGCTGGACGGCTGGGTGTTGGCGTTGGTGATGAAGGTCAGTCCGGCCAGTCTGAAGACGTCGGCGCTGTCTCTGCCACCGCCGCCGCCGCAACCCCGGTCACTCTGCTCAATGTGACGCAAGACCTGCAGGAACCCGATACACAACGTCATGTCACAGATACACAATCACCGATACACAACGTCATGACACAGACACACAATCACCAATACACGTCATGACACAGACACACAATCAGGATACACAACGTCATGTCACATTCACACAATCACCGATACGCAACGTCATGTCACAGACACACAATCAATGATACGCAACATCATGTCACAGACACACAATCAATGATACGCAACGTCATGACACAGACACACACACACAGATACTCTGTTGGTCATTTTGTGCATCTTTGATGTCACACAAAGGAAACAGAGAAATGTCTGCAGGTGAAGATGGGATGTTTCTGGTGTTACCATGGAAACAGGGTCTCTGTAGTTGGGTCTCAGTGGGAAGAGGGCAGAGTCTACCGCCGACAGAGCCAGCAGGCCATTCTGATTGGTTCTGACATTCAGCTGCAGGTTCTGCTTGGGTTTGAGGTTCTGGCTGCGCAGAGACACGTCCGTCTGAGACACACAGTCAAACATCATTAAGTCTTCGGCCGTCCGTCTCTAAAATAGGACGTTTTTCCGAGATGTTCGTACCTGCAGTCCTTCGACGCACTTGGCCCTGACGTCCAGCCACACGGAGTCGGCCACCAGCTCGGACGTCCCCTCCCCGTACAGGATGTAGTAAACCAGCAGCCGGACCGACGGGACCATGGCCCCCGTCACCTCGAAGATCAGAGTCTGCTTGTTGTCGGCGCTGGAGACAAACTTCTTGCTGCCGAAGTCCACCACCTTCCCTTTGGAGAGCACCTGAGGGGGCAGCCGAGACATCAGTAACCGTGGCAACAGCTCCTTTACTGCTTTAACGGCGGCGTTCGCTCACCAGGTAGCTGAGGGCCTTGATGGCCAGGTAGGAGGGCGTGGCCGAGTACACCTTGATGCTGGCGTAGCTTCCCACCTCCAGGCCGTGGCCGGGCAGCGGCGCGTCGATGTACAGGTAGCGCTGGTTGGGGCTGTGATAAGCCGATGCCTCCAGGGTCAGAGCTGCCTGACTGGCTACCTGCAGGGTAATATCCGCCGTCTCAAACTGGAACACAACACACAACATGGGATCAAACACAACACCAGATCAAACACAAAACACAACACCGGATCAAACACAACACCAGGGGCCTATTTCACGAAGCAGGTTCAAGAAACTCTGAGTTTCTTCCTCAACTCTGAGTTGATCTACTCTGAGATAGAAAACTCTGAGTTTTCGGTTTCACAACGGCTGATATGAGTTGGGTTAATCAACTCGGAGTAGTTTCACTCGGAGTTACGCGCGTGCACCGCAAGTCTGAAAAGACAGCATCAGTGGAACCCCGATTCGACGAGTCACCATGGCAACGGGGAAGCGAAAGGCTGCGTTTTTGAACTGGAAGTTTTTAACGCGCTCATATGGCGAGTTTGAACACGTTTTTAGAAAGAAGTGCAACACCGCTGCAGCTGCAAAAGAGAGAGAGACGGCGTGGAGAACAGCCCGGATCAATGCGTAAGTTTAAATGTAGTCCTTTGTAATCATAATAATATTACAGGGAATAACTGTCTGAATGGTAGAATATTAAGTTATTTCATTTAGGGGAAATCCTGCGGGGGAGAAGCTTAAGATGAAATATAAAAACATTGTTCAAACAGGTCAGACCTCGGCATTATCTCATGGAGGTACTTCATGTTGATCATGTTTTACATTGTAAAGTAGCCTAAATATTAAGTGACTGTTTGACTGTGCAGTTGTTTTATCCACACAGCCTAAATGTCTGCAGAGCTCATCATCTGGGTCTTCAGTTTGTAGGGCAGGGTGTTGCTCTCCTCTAATAGTGGTAATATTATGAAGAACAACACATGCCACAGTAATATCACAGGCCCTCTCAGGGGTCACCCTGAGGAGACGTAGGCTCTGGAAACGGGCTTTCAGCAGGCCTACGGTCATCTCCACCCGGGCTCTGGTCCTGCAGTGAGTCCGGTTGAAGTTCTGTTGGGGGCCTGGTTCAGGGTCAGGATATGAGGTCATCAGCCTGGGTTGTCATGGTAACCCCTGTCACCCAGCAGAAGGCCATCAAACTCTCCTGTAATGTATAGAGGATACATCAGAGTATATTAAAGGAGAGAGACAAGAGAATTCTATTGTGAAAGTCTTTAGGCTGCTGACCACGCTGCAGTCTGTTGCTCAGGTTAGACTCTCCATAAATCCTGGAGTCATGAACAGACCCAGGTCACGTGGCCTCCACATTAGAAATGATGTATGCAGCATCACATATGATCTGGACAGTGCAGAGAATGACAGATGTTGAACTATGATGCAGTCTTTAACATTTAGAAACAGTAGTCAGTCTACCTGTAGCCTACCTGCACATTTATGCTGTGAATGGACTTCCTGTTCATGATGTGAGGGAGCTGTGATGGGGATGTGTGTGCATCTATGCAGCCAATCACACTGGGAAATCCTAAAAGAAATTAAAATGACTAATCCCAGTCTGAGGCTGCAGCACAATGTCATTAACAGAATATGATTTAAAATGAATTTAACAGATCTCTACATCATTCACCTGCAATCCTGTGGATCCTCCTTGATGTTCTGACAGGTTTATGTCCACAATGATGAGTGAAAGTGGTTTCAGAGCCAGGAAAACTTTTCTGACTGTCCTCCATACAGTTGTCTTACTCTGCATCTCTGACATTATATAAAAACTTTCATTTGAAAAGAACCGCAGCGCAACACACAATATCTGCTGGATGTGAGAGCATGACTGGTTGGTAATGTAAATGTAAGGACGGATTAGGTTGTTTATGTAGATTATGGACTTGAAACGATTACGAAACGGTACCGCTCAAACCGATAATTGTCCGGAAATGCGAGAACATTTATGCTCGGTCTGATAACAATCTACCGACGAATATTTAATTATCTGTGCAGTAATGCTGCTCCTTTATCCACTGGATCGTTAATAAAAGCTGTTCTACGCCAAAACTCGCTCGCTTACTGACTGAATGAATGAGGAAATGAAACAGCGTGTGGCTGAAAGAGGGCGGAGACGGAGAGAAACTCGAGGTTTTCTCAGATAAACCTGCTGGTGACCAGGTTAGAGTCATAGAGTCTGTTACTGCGGTAACTGACCGAGAGTTGAAGTTACCCCTCTTTGTGAAACAGGCTAGAGTTACCCCTCTGTCTCAGGGTTAAGTTACCTCGCTTCGTGAAACAGAAAACTCTGAGTTTACCTCATTTCAGGGTTAAGAAACTCAGAGTTTTCAGTGAACCTGCTTCGTGAAACAGGGCCCTGATCAAACACAACATCAGATCAAACACAAAACACAACATCAGATCAAACACAAACACAACATCAGATCAAACACAAACACAACATCAGATCAAACACAAAACACAACATCAGATCAAACACAAAACACAACATCAGATCAAACACAAAACACAACATCAGATCAAACACAACACACAACATCAGATCAAACACAACACCGGATCAAACCAAATCGATGAACACCTGCAGAGTCTGACTGACACCAAAGCCTCTGGACTAATGACAGTCCTCAACATCTGGAGGTCACGTTTCCTTAATTTGAGTCACAATATGGCTGTTTTGTGTCTTTTTTTGGTTGTTTCACATCACATCTTCATCTAACGGTTCTGTGATTGTTTAAAGTCATAATTTGCTTATTTTGCACTTTTGTGGTCATGCTGTCAAATTTTGGTTGTTTACGTCTTTTTAAAGATTGTTTTACGTCACATTTTCATTGTTTTAGATCTTTCTAAGGTTGATTTGTGCCAAATTATGGCTATTTACTGTTTTCGTGTTCATTTGTGTCACACTTTGGTTTTACGTCTTTTTGTGTTTGTTTTGTGCCAAATTTTGGTTGTTTTTACATCTCTTTTGATCCTTGAGCGCCACATTTTTGTTGAGCTGTCTCACATTTTGGTTGCTCAGCAGGGATCTTCTGCTGGTTTCCTTTTTTCTCTGTCACTTGTTAACGAGACAATAAACCTGATCCAGGCTTGCTGAAGGCCTCCCTTCCTCCATGTCAGTTAAGTTCCGCCCTCTCTACTACTTCAACTTCTCGTCGTCCTCCTCACCTTCAGCACCGCCCGGACTCCTTGACTCGGTGTATTGCAGATGAAGACAGCGAGGCCGTCTGATTGACTGTTGGCGCTGTCGGGACACGGCATGTCCTCACTCTCCCCCCCCTGTCGGAACAGCCGCCGCTCCACCAGACGGACTGGAACCCGGTTCACCGGCTGATCCAGGTGATCCTTCACCAGCACCTGCAGAGGAACCACAACATGACATTTTTACTGACAGAAATCTAAACAAAGACAGAATCAGGTGACAAAAACAACTATTAGCCGTTAGCTCTACAGCCGTTCCCATTTAACATCCCAGCATCGTAATAACAGATTTATGAACTAATAAATGATATTTTTGACCTGGATGTTGTAGGGGAGTCCTGGTTTGATGAACGGAGGCGTTGACACCAGACTCAGTCGGTATGGAGATTGAACAAACTTCACAGCAGCAAACTCCGCCTCCTGACTGATTCCACCTGAGGAAAAAAAACAGGTGACAAACCTTCAGATGTGAGGGATGAAACCATCTCATTTAACCTGTTGATTGTTCTTGTTGTTTGATTTACGGTGGTGAAACAAAATTTCAAAAATCCAGTTGTAAAGACCATGTATGTCATGGCAGCCTTTAGTTTCCAGTGACTCCTAAAATTCAGAATTTTCTATGATGGAACCATTGAAATACACCAGTCTTTGTCACAAAAACCAATCCTGTATTTTGGTTTTTGCATAGATCCATTAAAGGTCTTCTGGAAATATCACTAAATCTGCTGGGTCATAAATATACAAACAACAACTTGAAATATCAGTTTTGGTGATGTAGAAAATGGTTTTAATCTAACTGGAGAAGAGAAGATGAGCCCTTTAACCTCAGGAACAACAAACCTACCATCAAGCATGGAGGTCACACTATCATGCTCTGGGGCTTTCTAGAAGTGCTTTTGGACTGGTTTCAGGCTGTACTTTGGACTGGTTTCAGGCTGTACTTTGGACTGGTTTCAGGCTGTCTAGGACGGATCTTTTTTTAACCCCAAGAACACCAAACCTAATATCAAGCATGGGGGTGGCAGTATCATACTCTGTGGAACTGGAGCTTCACACAAAGTAAATGGAATAATGAAGAAGGAGGATCACCTCCACGTTCTTCAGGAAAACCTAAAACCATCAGTAGAAGGTTGATCTTGGACGCAGTTGGATGTTTCAACCAGACAATGAGTCCAAACACACATCAGACGTGGTAAAGAAATGGTTCCATCAGTCCTGACTAGACCCATCAAGAACCTGAAGAACCAAATTAGAAAGACAACAAATTTAGTTGTTGTCCACTAAATTTGTTGTCTTTCTGACTCAGACTTGAGTCAGTTAAACTGATAGTATAATGATGCTGCCACCTCCATGCTTGACGATAGGTATAGTGTCCTGAGGAGTTGAAAACAAACCAGAAGAACGGAACTGAGGAGGAAAAGGACAAATTTCACCAAATGTTAACATTTCTGTTTGGATATTTATGATCCAACAGATTTTGTTGTATTTTCAAAAGACCTCTAATAAATCTATGCAAGAACCAAAATACAGGAGGTTGTTTTTTTGTGCCAAAGATTCCTGTGTGTCAAAGATTCAGAGTTTATGGGAGTCATTGGAAACTCAACACTGTCATGATCATTTGAAATTTGTTAAATGTAGTTTATATCTGATAGTCAGGTGTTCTTTTATTGGTATTTAGGTGCCTGAATTCATTGTTTGGCTGATATTTGGTACCTGTACTCTCCTCCAGCAGAACAGCAATATACAGATACTTTCCCACCACACCATTCAGGTCTTTTGGTCCGTCTTGTTTGGACAAAACCTTCTGCATGTTGACAATCACGTTCACTTCACCTGAAGACGACAACTGAAGAAGACACACGAACACCAACTGAAATATCAAACTACACATGCAGTAAGACCTAGAGCTGAGTAAAATCCTGTTTCCGGAGGGTTTTAACCTTTAATATGTTGCATTCTCGGTATCAAAATGTGTCAGGAGGTTCTTCTTTTATTATTTAGACAAAATGGAGAAGATACAGGTTTCCTTTCAGAAGACAAGTCAAGTTCTTACTCTTTCTCTGGTGATGGATTTTGGGATGATAACGGGAGGATTTTTCCCGCTAACGTAGCCGTAGCGCAGAAACACCTCAGCATCGGCCACCGGAGCTCCGTGGAGATACCTGAGACAGGAGGAACACCAGTTACAGCTAATCAATCATTCAGACTGCACAAATATCAGAACACGGTGTTGGTAAAGTTCACTCACCTCGCTGAGACTTTGAAGCTGAATCGGTTAAAGCTCCCTTGGCTGATGTAGTTTGCTTCTGGTTCCACGTGGATGGCTAAACTGGGAAGAACTAGTACACCATGGTAACAGTTTACCATTTATACTTTAGTAATAACATCTGCTGAGCTATGGATGGAATAATTTACCGTATTCTTTAACTTCAAAGTCAGTTCTCGCTGTTGTGGTGAAATCATTCGAGTAAGAAGCTTCAATGGACCAGATCCCCAACCTGCAATCACATAAACATCAATACAAACAACCTGCAATCACATAATCAATACAAACAACCTGAAATCACAAACGTCAATACAAACAACCTGCAAACACATTAACATCAATACAAGCAACCTGCAATCACATTAACATCAATACAACCTGCAATCACATAAACGTCAATACAAGCAACCTGCAATCACATTAAAACCAATACAAGCAACCTGCAATCACATTAACATCAATACAAACAACCTGCAATCACATTAACATCAATACAACCTGCAATCACATAAACGTCAATACAAGCAACCTGCAATCACATTAAAACCAATACAAGCAACCTGCAAACACATTATCAATACAAGCAACCTGCAATCACATTAACATCAATACAAACAACCTGCAATCACATAAACGTCAATACAAACAACCTGCAAACACATTAACATCAATACAAACAACCTGCAATCACATTATCAATACAACAACCTGCAATCACATAAATGTCAATACAAGCAACTTGCAATCACATTAACATCAATACAAACAACCTGCAATCACATAAACGTCAATACAAGCAACCTGCAAACACATTAACATCAATACAAGCATCCTGCAATCACATAAACATCAATACAAGCAACCTGCAATCACATTAAAACCAATACAAGCAACCTGCAAACACATTATCAATACAAACAACCTGCAATCACATAATCAATACAAACAACCTGCAATCACATTAACATCAATACAAACAACCTGCAATCACATTAACGTCAATACAAGCAACCTGCAATCACATTAAAACCAATACAAGCAACCTGCAATCACATTAACATCAATACAAGTAACCTGCAATCACAATCACATAAACAACCAGCAATCCATAAAGAGCAATACAAACAACCTGCAATCACATAAACATCAAAACAAACAACCAGCAATCACATAAAGATCAATACAAACAATCTGCAATCACATAAACATCAATACAAACAACCTGCAATCACATAAACATCAATACAAACAACCTGCAATCACATAAACATCAATACAAACAACCTGAAATCGCATAAACGTCAATACAAACAACCTGCAAACACATTAACATCAATACAAGCAACCTGCAATCACATTAACATCAATACAAACAACCTGCAATCACATTATCAATCCAAACAACCTGTAATCACATTATCAATACAAGCAACCTGCAATCACATTAACATCAATACAAACAACCTGCAATCACATAAACGTCAATACAAACAACCTGCAAACACATTAACATCAATACAAGCAACCTGCAATCACATTAACAATACAAAACCTGCAATCACATTAACATCAATACAAACAACCTGCAATCACAAACGTCAATACAAGCAACCTGCAATCACATTAAAACCAATACAAGCAACCTGCAAACACATTATCAATACAAGCAACCTGCAATCACATTATCAATACAAAAAACCTGCAATCACATAAACGTCAATACAAACAACCTGCAATCACATAAACATCAATACAAGCAACCTGCAATCACATTAAAACCAATACAAGCAACCTGCAAACACATTATCAATACAAACAGCCTGCAATCACATTAACATCAATACAAGCAACCTGCAATCACATTAAAACCAATACAAGCAACCTGCAAACACATTATCAATACAAGCAACCTGCAATCAATCACATAAACAACCAGCAATCACATAAAGAGCAATACAAACAACCTGCAATCACATAAACATCAAAACAAACAACCAGCAATCACATAAAGATCAGTACAAACAATCTGCAATCACATAAACATCAATACAAACACCCTGCAATCACAATCATCTAATATCCTTCAATCGTAAACATCCAGATTTTACCTAAAATTCAATACAAACATCTAGAATCCCTTTCCATCACAAAGGTGCAGCCAGTTTGTCTTTTAAACTTCTTACTTGGGTTTGACGGGGATCTTAAAAGGGTTTTGCATTGATGGAATTCCATTGTTCACATCAAACATCTCCACGATATCCACTGTGATCTGGTCTGGATCCTGTGGGGAACAGAGTTCTTGATGTGAGATTAAAAAACAGCATTATAAAGCAGGTTACCGAACATCAGCATACTGACTCACCTTGAAGGTGAGGAAGACGCTACGATTGGCCGGCCTCAGCTCCTGGTTGAGGGAAAACGCCCTCACTTTGACTAGACAAAAACAAAACAGAGAGAAATGAGATGTGTAGCTGCTGTTCACATTTTAGATAATCTGAATTTATTGATGAGGACTGACTTGATGAGTTTAGAAACATCTACTCAGTCTGGAGGCTTTGCAGTGTTTGATAATAATTTAATGGTTTTAGTATTTTTGCTTTGTTGTCACACTGCTCCGATGCAGCCCTCTGATCTGGCTAATTGTGCTCAGCTGAGGAGAAGCTCAGCTGAACTCTATGTACAGTCACTGCAGCATTTAAGCTGGCCTCTCTGCACTACACTCTGCCGGTTCATTGCTCCATATCCCACCATCCATGCTATGACGCACTCCGGTCACCACCGCTTGCACGCTGCATCTTGGACACAAGCTTCCTGTTGGACTTATCTGTTTCCTTGCCCTCGTCACGTCTCTCCCTCTGCTCCCTCCATTCTGCCCACTTCTGCCTTCCTCCAATAGACACGTGAGTTTCCTCTCCCCTGTTAGTTTAGTTTCATTTAGTCCTCGTTTCGGCCATCAGGCCCGCCCTTAGTTAGTGTAGTTTGTTTAGTTTAGCCCCTGTTCTGTTTAGTGCCTGTGCCTCCCGTATGGAGAGCTTTTGTGTTTTGTTCCTTTATTTAAACCTTATTCATTTATCTAGGTGCCTGTCTATTGCCTGCTGCTTGGGTTTACCCGCCCCGTTGTATGACATTTGTTTTGTATTTAATCCCCATAAATATGTTTATTTTAGTTTAATGAAATTGTCCTGTTGTACTATAATCAGTTTGTATTTCATTATATTTCATGATATTATTGGCTGGTTGGTTGTTTGTGTGGTGAATTATTTGGTGAATTGATTGAATGACTGATGGGAACTAAATGAAGGGGAACCACTTGAACCACCTCAATCTGAACAAGCACCACTGGACTCTGAGTGATGTGGACCTCCTGAATGAGGACTACCTGACTCCATGAGTAGATGACCTAAACAAAGACTATGGGAAAGGTTTGATCATCTTAAACCAGAACATCATAACTGAATCAGCTGCAGTTCAGGCAGATTTTTGGGCGTGCTACAACATGGACGCTGCCTCTCACCGCTCTGATGCGGTGTGTACAGCGGTTTGTCCGTCTGGATGAACAGGAACCCGTTGGAGCGACTGACGGGGATGGACAGGTGCTGGTTGATCTCGTTTGATTGGACGTGGAGAATCACATGACTCACACTCTTAGCCAGCTGATGTGGAAACAACTACAGACACAAAGACAAGAAATTACATCAAGATTGTTTAGGAAGTAATCAGACAAACTGCAGCTATTTCTCTGTAGAGGTTACTTCTTAGCTCGGTCTGAACACCAATATTTTAGTTCTTTCAGAATCTGGTTTGATAAAACAATCTATATTTGGTGACTATAAATGAAAGTTGTAACTAGCTGCCACTGAGGTTCAGAGGATTAAATTAAAATATCTTGTTTATTCTCTTGAGCTTTGCAAATAATCTGATGCAACACAGATTCTTATCCAAGTTTTTTCTGATCATTCTTCCATTTCACAAAAACACTGCAGAATTGATATCAATGTAGACAGGACAGCAACACAAACTTCATTTTTATGTTCACCTCCCCTACAGACTGGTGTGGTATTAAAGCTGCCCTCTCTACAGAAAACAGAACTTAACTTCAGCATAAGCTTTGGAGCTCCTCTTTGTGAGGCATTGAGCAGCTCATCTTTCATCTTCCTGTATACCATGTATGCAGCATCTCACCCGGACTTTGGCAATGGCCTGGTGGTGGTTCTGGGTATTCAGGGTCACGACCTCCCGAGCCAGAACCACGTGATCTGGAGCCATGGAGGTCTTCAGGAAGACATGGACGGTCACTTCAGCTGTAAAACCAAAGAGCTGCAGCAGAACAGTCTCCACTGCATCCAACCGGAGCGAGAGAGGAGCCGTGATCAGATACCTGAGGACAGATTTATTTAGTTCATCTACAGCATCTGTTCAGGAACCTTCAGTACCATCAGCCTCAGACGGTGTTAAATTAAACTCAAATCAACATGAAGCAGCTTGTAACTCTAATAACACCAACACCTAGACCTCTGTGAACACCGAGACCCCTACAAAGATCTAGACCTCTACGAACACCTAGACCTCTGTGAACACCGAGACCCCTACAAAGATCTAGACCTCTACGAACACCTAGACCTCTATGAACATCTAGACCTCTACGAACTCCAGGTTCTGGTTCCTACCAATGAGTCCACATCAACATTTAGTCTAAACATCTAAAATCTGGAACCTTGTCTGGTCAAACTTTAACTCATCAGATTCTACTGATGTTGGAGCCTCAATTGTTGGAGAAATGTGGACCAAAGACTGGATTTTAGTAGAAACATGGATCCATCCACAGATAAACACTAACAGGAACTTTATGGAGACACTAGACCAGGTTGGACAGAAAGTTGTGGACTTTTTCCCCATTTTCTCGGACCAATAATTAAAACTGTGTCCTCTGCTGGATCTATTCAACTATTATGATCTGATGAAACTATTCTGTCTGTTCTCGTCACACTTCATGGCTGTTGAAGTTTTATTTCTGGAGATACTGAACCATTAAAACGGACTCAACAACAGGTACCTGGACAGGAAGTAGTATTTTGATGAAGCAAACCCTTAAAATTAAAGAAGATATTTAAACCTACAAACTTCAGGAGAGAACAAGTGGACTTCTCTTTCAGGTTCTTTAAAAGAACCTCCAAAATACTTCTGTGTTTAAAGTTTTAGTGTCCAGTTTGTAGTGTCCAACTACTAGTAGTTTTACAGCTATATTCCACCCAAAATATTACATTTGTCTAATAGCTGGTTTTAAAAAAGGTTTACATCATCAAAAATTCCACTTTCCATCCAAGTACTTAAAATTCAAAAGGATCATTCCATCAGAATACTACTTACTGTCCAAGTATTTATAGTTTAGCAAGTTTATTTCATCCAAAATACAATGTTTTCTCATGTACTCACTATTTTAAAGGTGCCTTCCACTCAAAATAGCACTTTCCATCCAAGTACTAGTAGTTTTACAGGTTCAATTCACCTCAAATACTACTTTCTTTTTGTCCACTTTGTCTAGGAACAGATTTTTTAAAAGGTTTACATCATGGAAATACTACTTTCCATCCAAGTACTTATAGTTTGAAAGGAGTATTCCATCAAAATATGACTTTCTGTGCAAGTGTTTGTCGTTTTTTTTCCCACACAATATATTTTTTTCAAGCACTCATTATTTTAAAGGTGTATTTCACCCAAAATACTACTTTCCATACTTAGAGTTTGAAAGGACTATTCCATCAAAATACTACTTATTGTTCAAGTACTTGTAGTTTAAAAGTTTTTTTCCCCCAAATTATGACTTTCTGTCCAAGTTCTGGTTTTTTAAAGGCTAATTACACCACACATAATACATTTTTGTTCATGTATTCATTATTTTAAAGGTGCATTAGCCCCAAAATGCTACTTTCTGTCCAAGTATTTGGAGTTTTAAGGGTTTATTCAACCTGAAAGGCTCATTTCTATTCAAATACTAGTAGGTTAACAGGATCAGTTCACCCCTAATACTACTTTCTCTTAAAGTACTCCTAGTTTTAAAGATCAGAGAAAGCAGTTGGACTTCTCTTTTAGGTTCTTTTAAAGGTCCACTTGGTTCTTCCTGAAGCTCTGAAGTTTTAATCTTCAACACAAATGAACACGACTACACAAACCACAGCCTAGCATCCCCCTGTTGTTGCTGCACAACATCCACAAGCAGATCACTGATAAACAGGCCCTGAAGAGAACTCACGATCTGGAATCAGCCTCTGTCCTCCAGCAGAGACACAACACAAACCACAGGATGACCCACACCTTCATCCTGGAGGGAAGACTCGCACTGAGCCCCGCAGACTCACAACTGACCACAAAACTCCCAATGCCACATTCAGTTAGTTATTGATCAACTCAGCTGTTGGCAAATCCAACGGAGGAGTCATCAGAGAGCAGGACTGACGGGAAACTCCTCAGTTTGTGTGTCTGCAGAGCTCAGTGTGTAACAAAGGTGAGTTTACTCAGTCTGGGCTTTCTGCTCTTACCTAACAGTTGGATTCCTGTTATCAGCTCACATTTGTTGTTTTCTCTTCACTGTTGTGCGTCTGCAGCATTTTCAGGACTTTTGCGTTTTGTTACCTGTTTTCTGGACCAGCTGTTCACTCCAAACAGGAAGTAGATGGTTTACATAAAGAACTACGTACAGTTTTGGGTGGAATAAACCCTTAAATCTTAACTTGTCAGCTAGAAAGTATTTGAACCTCCGAGCTTCAGTAAAAAGCACCTGGACCTTAAAGAGAAGTCCATCTGCTCTCTGTGCAACTTCTAAAACTAGAAGTACTTGAAATTAACCTTTAAACTACAAGTACTTGGATGGAAAGTAGCATTTTGGATGACGTAAGCCTTTTTAAATCATTTCTCGATCAAAATGGACAAAAAAAAGTTGCATTGTGGGTGGAATAAGCCTATAAAAGTATTAGTAGTTGTACAGAAAGTAGTATTTTAGATGGAATAAAACTTTAGTGATCATCAGATTCAGAAATGCTTTTTTGATCCTGAGGGGAAGTTACTCATCCAGGCCACGAGGTGGAGCTGTTGCACCAAACAAACGACAGCCTCCTTTGCTTCTTGGTATTACAAATATTACTGATGTGTTTGTTTTATGAGTAAATCTGGTCAAATCACCAGAATTTACTGATCACATTAAAAAACATTTATTGAGCCAAAATGCTTTTGAGTAACAACAAAAGACAAATCTAAATATTAACATTAAGATTCTACAGTGATGTTAATTATGCACAACATTTTGCTAATTTAACTATTTTATTCTATGTGAAATAAAAATACTAATGATTTGTTTAAATGTTAGCATTCAGACACCACAGTATTATCTAAGACACACTTTTATCAGACTGAACCAGATATTACCGTTAAGATCCGACAATATTACACACAGCAAGTTTATCAGTTCACTAATTTAGATCTTAGGGTGGAATAATAATCTAAATATTAATGTCAACATCCTACAACTGTATATATAATACAAAGTCATCATAATTTAGACATTAACATTCAGATCCTACAATGTTATATTAAATACTAATTAGCCAGACTAACCTAAATGCTAAATTCCAATGATTCCCTGTTAGCAGCACATTTACAAACCTCAAACACATTTTACAGATGAGAAAAAGTAAATGCCTCACTAATTACAATCCATCTTCGAGTTAAAGCAGCAGAACATGGAAATACTAAGTAAAGTACTCAATACTGTATTTGAGTAAATGTTCTTAGTTATTTTCAACAACAGCTAGCAAAGATTATTTTAACCAACGTAAAGGTTTAAAAATAAATACTGATGACATCACTAATTATAGTTCTTTTTGATATTTATGACTAGCTAACAGAGCTAATTATACGTAGCATTCTTATCTTTGAATTTAAATAGAAATGCTGGAATACAAGAGTCTGTTAAATATGAATTAACTTCACTGGTTTACCATTAGCTGCTAAAACCAGCTAAACTAACAACCAACAGTCATATAACTTTTGTTAGCTACCATTAGCTTTAGCATAGAGACAAATTGCTACGATAAACGTATACAGATTTAAAGTTTGTTGTTTTTCAGATTTCCTTTTACAGCTTTACTGACCTTAAAACAGTTTCTGCTCAAAGCTTCTTCTTCTTCCAGTCCTCCATTTTGTTGGAAAGCACCTTCTTCACGGCGGCCATTTTAGGTTGTAGATAACAGGTTTCTGAAGTCCAGTAAGTCTCTCACGAAACTGTGACGGTGAACCAGAATAAACTGAAGCAGAAACTTTTCCTAAACAGGAAGCTGCTCTACAGAGGAACCTGCATAACGGATTAATTCTCCTGGAAGTTTGGACAATAATTTACAAAAAATAAAGAGTCTTTCATGTCAAAGTGAAAATATTACAACAAAGTAATGTCAATTAAAATGATAAAGCATAAGAGTATAGCAGTATACCCCAATTTTATAGTGACTCTAATGTACCTGAGCTGCAGCCACTTGGTCTGCCACAGTGTGGCAGCATCATGATGTGAAGCACGGTGGTGGCAGTATCATGATGAAGCACGGTGGAGGCACCATCATGATGTGAAGCACGGTGGAGGCACCATCATGATGTGAAGCACGGTGGAGGCAGCATCATGATGAAGCACGGTGGAGGCAGCATCATGATGAGAAGCACGGTGGAGGCAGCATCATGATGTGAAGCACGGTGGAGGCAGCATCATGATGAAGCACGGTGGAGGCAGCATCATGATGAGAAGCACGGTGGAGGCACCATCATGATGTGAAGCACGGTGGAGGCAGCATCATGATGAAGCACGGTGGAGGCAGCATCATGATGAAGCACGGTGGAGGCACCATCATGATGAAGCACGGTGGAGGCACCATCATGATGTGAAGCATGGTGGTGGCAGCATTATTCCTTTTCCATGCATTAAGTGTTTTCTCTTTCATCCATATTTTTCTACATATTTCCAGCTCTATCATGGGTTTTTCGGGTTCACAGTTGAAGTTTTTTATCTGTACAACGTTTTCTATAAAGCAGCTACAGACAGAGTGGAGGTGAAATACAGTTTATTAGACCTTTATAGAAGTCAACACACTTCATATAGCGATACATGTGTCATATATGAGCTTGTACAGAGACATATACAGAGATAAAGTGACGGTTGGTTTATACTCTGGACATAAAGCGCATCTCATGTTTATATTCTTTTCTTTGTCAATTTGAAGCTTATTTACATCACAGGAGCTACAGAATCTTCCCTCAGAGAAACCGTCCTCATGTACAGATGTTAGAGTTTTATATTCAGTAGAACCTGTCACTGGTCCAGCTAGAGGTCATGAAGCACAGACAGAAGAACACCACTGGTAGAACACTGATGAGCAGAACCAGCAGCCTCCTGGTTCCACTCACACCACAAGCATGCAGACATCAGATACAGATTTATACGGACACGCCAACACATCTCGTCATGCAACACGTAGAACACGTCAGAGAACCTCCTCGTGTTCAGGAAATGTGGCGATAAAATCAATGAGCATGCAGGTAATGGACCGTCTCCACCGGTTCTGGTTCCGATCCAAACTAACGTTAGCTAGCGGCTGTATGTGGGTAATGTTCATTTACACCCTTAGAGTAGAACGTGAGGAACAACATGAGAAACCCTCTGAACTCCAACCTGTGGTTCACGTTTCAGTCTAAAGTCCTGCAGCTCTGAGAAACCAGAACATCGTGAAGGAGGAG
This sequence comes from Acanthochromis polyacanthus, assembly GCF_021347895.1. NCBI lineage: Eukaryota > Metazoa > Chordata > Actinopteri > Pomacentridae > Acanthochromis > Acanthochromis polyacanthus. Next base: position 1,112,629 of record NC_067119.1, on the reverse strand, counting down.
ACAGAAGTCAGGAACGCGGCGCAATTTGAAAAAATCCATTGAATCGCAAAAAAATATCGCAAGAAAATGGATTTTTTAAAGTTAGACGACACATGGGAGTCATGAAATAGAAAGACAAAGAGGAAAAGTCCTAATTCCTTCTACAAAAGGTAAAAACAAGGAACTATCATGTCCAACATGTCTTCTCAGATGTTTAACTGAAGTATTGTTGTTTACTCAGATTTCTGTTTAGATTCTCAGTCATCCACGTTCTGATGATGATAGAAGCTTTAGGAGTAACCAAGTGGATGTTCTGGAAGACGTTTCTGGAAACATCTTCAAGAGAAATCAACTGGAAATTCATCTGTTTGGTTTCTCCTGAAGCTCCTACCATCTCCTCATACTGTCTCCAACGACTTGCTCCTCTGTTCTCTGGTTCTGAGCCACGCTGCGTTTATTTTATTCATCCAGAAGCTTTGGCTTTCCTCTCAGTCTCTCTTGTCGTCTCCGTTTTGTCTTGTTTTTGTCATTTCAATCCTGGAGATCCAGAACCAGAAGGAGGAAGGTTCTGGTTTAACAGGTTCTGGTTACAAAAACAACTGATGTTTTGGGAATTTGTTGGAAAGTTGAGGATCTGACGGTTCGTTCTGTTTCTACAGCGTCTAATCGGAGCCATGTTGGCAACATGTCTACCTGTGGCAGATTGTGGGGTTCAGAGGGCTAACGGAGGGCCACCTCAGCCGTCAGTGATTGGCCGGGTGGATGTGACGGTAGCAGCTGATTGGCTACCTGTACGGTGGAGGCCTCAGTGTTCAGGTCTCCATCACAGCACCATGGTGGGGATGTGGTGGACCAGCGAGGCCGGGTGAGGCACGGTGGTCAGCTGAGGCGGGTGAGACGGGGGAGGCGAGTGGACGCCGCCCCCCACCACCACCACACCTCCCCCAGCCGCCACCGCCTCCGCCGTGGGCCGGTGCCGGGCGCTCTTCTGGTGCGCCCTCAGCCCGGCCAGCTGGGAGTAGGCCGACTGGCAGACGTGGCATTTGTAGGGCCGCTCTCCGGTGTGCAGCCGGACGTGGTTCCTCAGCGTGGACGACTGGCTGAAGCGACGGTTGCAGAAGCGGCACACGAACGGCTTGTCCAGCGTGTGGATGCGCATGTGTGAGCGCAGGTTGCTGCGAGAGTTGAAACCGCGGTGGCAGATGACGCATCGCATCCGGCCGAGGCTGGAGGAGGAGGAGGAGGAGGAGGAGGAGGAGGTGGAGGAGGAGGAGGAGCCTTCACAGGTGTGGAAGTCATCTAGAGAGGAGAAGAACCAGAGACAAACCTCAACATGTGATGAAGAGAAAGACCAAACCACCACAAACAGAGAAGAATAACCACAAAAAGACCCCAAGTAGACCCCAAAAAGACTAGTAGGTCTAGTAGTACATGCTTATGACTCCTCCAACTTGTTTTCAGCTTTTATGAATATTCATCCAACAATTTGGAGATTTTATTTCATAAATGTTTTATTTTAGATTACCTTAAACTGATTTTGACCACTTTTGTCATGCATTCAGAAGTAGTTGTTTATTGATTCATATACTGTCAGTCAGTGTTTTTGCTATTTGTCCAGCAGGAGATTATATAATTTAATAATTTAGACTAGAAAAAGACCCCAAAATCACTACAAAAAGATCTAAAAATCACCACTAAAAGACCCAAAATCACCACAAAGAGACCCAAAATCACCACAAAAAGATCTAAAAATCACCACAAAGAGACCCAAAATCACCACAAAAAGATCTAAAAATCACCACTAAAAGACCCAAAATCACCACAAAGAGACCCAAAATCACCACAAAAAGATCTAAAAATCACCACAAAGAGACCCAAAATCACCACAAAAAGATCTAAAAATCACCACTAAAAGACCCAAAATCACCACAAAGAGACCCAAAATCACCACTAAAAGACCCAAAATCACCACAAAGAGACCCAAAATCACCACAAAAAGATCTAAAAATCACCACTAAAAGACCCAAAATCACCACTAAAAGATCTAAAAATCACCACTAAAAGACCCAAAATCACCACAAAGAGACCCAAAATCACCACAAAAAGATCTAAAAATCACTACAAAAAGACCCAAAATCACCACAAAAAGATCGAAAAATCACCACTAAAAGACCCAAAATCACCTGAAAAAAGATGAAAATATCACAGAAATTGAAAGTATTCCAAAATTACAAAAAAATATCCAAAAGTACTCAACAATGGCTTAAAATTACTCAGAAATCATCCAAAATGTTTGAAAGAGTTTCCCAAAATCACACAGAAATTAGACAGCTGCTGCCTCTCTGCTGTACTGATGCATTCTGGGTGTCTTTACACAGTTTGTCCAGCGGGGGGCGCTCTGGTTCCACTGTTTAAAACCGCCTCAGCTAATAGTCACAGACGTCTGCGGTCCGTTTATCGTCCTGAGTTCAGTGTTTTCATATAAATCCAGTGTTTTCCACATTATCCTCCGTCTCTGTTGTTCTGCAGCGCCTGCAGCAGAGCCGGAGCCGAGTAAAGACGTGATGTCATCAATATCCACGTCTGACATCATCGTTTTCCCGCACTAATTACCTTCCTGTCTGTAGAAATGTGTCTAAATGGTAAAGATATTGCATTAGTACTTCTACTGGGTTATATTAGTATTTTATTTACTGTGCTCAGTGACCCGGTGACTGCTGATGTCAGTGTTGCCGTGGTGACCGTGTCGACCTATCAGGAGCCTCCAGCATCAGTCATGACTCCACGTTTTATTTCTGACTTTTATCAGAAAACGGAGTATTTGAGTTGAATCCATGAATTCATCTGTAACCTGCAGCGACTAAACAATAATAATATTAATAAATACCAATAATAATAATAATAATTACTCAGTAGTGATAACTCAGAACAGATGAGATCATATTTATTATTTTTATTCTTATTAAATGTGCTGCAGGTTTCAAATTAAAACTATATTTGCTGTTTAAACATTAATATTGTCATTATTTATTAATATTTTAACGTTCTGATTGTCTCTGATTGGCTGATAAATCAATAACTGCTGGATGAGCCGACCAATAATCAATAACGGTTACCGGTCTTGGTCTTCTTGCTCTGCTCCTCGTCTCCTCCTGGAATTCCAGGAATTCCCAGGAATGTGTTGTGGGAGTTTCCGTACCAGACGAGCAGCTCCTGGTCCGGAGGGATGGTCTGAGATGAACGATCAATAAACATCGATCGGTTATTGATTTATGATCGGTTTCACTTTGGTTCTGATGTTTAGTTTCAGTTTTAATATTGATTTTGGTGCATTTGATTTGAATTCAGTTTAATAATATAACATAATATAATATAATATAATATAATAATATATAATATAACATAATATAACAACATAATATAATATAATATAACATAATATAATATAATATAATATAATAATATATAATATAACATAATATAACAACATAATATAATATAATATAATATAATATAATATAACATAATATAATATAATATAATAATAAATAATATAACATAATATAACAACATAATATAATATAATATAATATAACATAATATAATATAATATAATAATAAATAATATATAATATTATATAATATAACATAATATAACATAATATAATAATATATAATATAACATAACATAATATAATACAATATACTACATATACAGACACACAATCACACTCACATTCACACCTACGGACAATTTAGAGTAACCAATTAACCTCAGCATGTTTTTGGACTGTGGGAGGAAGCCGGAGTACCCGGAGAAAACCCACGCATGCACAGGGAGAACATGCAAACTCCATGCAGAAAGATCCCAGGCCGGGATTCAAACCGGGGATCTTCTAGCTGCAAGGCGACAGTGCTAACCACTACTGCACTGTGCAGCCCCCATAAAATAACACAATATAATATCATATCATATAATATAATACAATATAACATAATATAATATAATGTAATATAACAATATTTATAGTTTTCAGTCACATTTTAAAAATGAAGTCGATCTTCTGTCGTTTTACATTTTATTCTTTAATCTTGGCTAAAGGCTAAAGTGTTGAAAAATCAAATAAATATATTTATTGTTATTATTTCTTTATTTTCATGGAATTATTTTGAACTCACTGTGATTCTGTTTATTTTTAAAATCTTTCTGCTGCTCGACACAAACCGCTTCACTTCCTGTCAGAGTTTTTAAATATTTTCTGTCGTATGTTTTATATTTATTTATTTATAAGTGTTCTAAGCTTCAGTGTGTAAACAAACAAACATAAATAAAGCAGAGATGAATCAGTCAGAGACGCTCGGCTGCAGCGTCAAACTGATCACAACATAAAAGTGGTTTTTTTAATCCTCTGACTCCTGAAGCTTCAGAACAAACAGACGTCTTTAAACATCTCAGGCTCATTATTAAGGTTTATTATTAGAATTATTCATTCATGATTATTGCTTTTTATTCATATGGAATCATTGTTGTTGTTTAATCTTCATTCTGTTCATCTTTCCTTCAGACCCTCTCCAAACATTAATAATATACTGATAATTATATTTATTATCATTCATGTGTTGGTGTTCAATGAGGCGTTTAATGTCGGATTCAAACTTGAAGATTTAACTCAAAGAAAACTGTGAGTGTGAAAAGAAGGAATCATCGTCTTTATGGAGGCAGAAATGATGATTAGATTTATTAAATGTTTTATATCATTGATTGATTTCTGATGAATGAACTGAAAAAGATGATTTTTCATTTAAACGTTCATTAAAAAGATGAACTTTATGAGTTCTGTGTGTTTGTTCTTTTCAGGATTTAAACGTTTTACAGGAAAGAACTCAAACTGAACAGATTTGATTTAAGATTCTAATTAAAGAAAAGTTCACAAAACATTTGAGTTCCTCTGAAGCAGAAACATTAAAGCTGACAAATAAAGATTAATAATATTTATAATGCTTTATGAACGTGTGTGATGTTTAGAAACATTAAAGAACTGAAGTTTTATTGCATTGGAACCGATTTTAGAGGCTCCACTGTTTTTATTTCAGGATCCTCTGATGATCATCAATAACTGCAGAAATAATTCTGATTTTCATCTCATTTAAAATGGATTCATGGAAACGATAAATATTTAATGGTTATATTTATGAGGTTAGACTTTTAGATCCAATCCAGTTTATCATCGACACGGTTTTCTGCTTGTTTTAGAAAAAGCAGAAAAGAGAAGAAGAAGTAGAAAAAGAAGAAGAAGAAAAAGAAAAAGTAGGAGGAGAAGAAGAAGAAGAGGAAAAAGAACAACAAGAAGAAAGAGGAGGCAGAGAAGAAGAAGAAGAAAAAGAAGAAGAGGAGGAAAAGAAGAAGAAGAAGAGGAAAAAACAAGAAGAAAAGAAAAAGGAGGAGGAGAAGAAGAACAAGAAAAAGAAGAAGAAAAAGAACAAGAAGAAGAAAAAGAAAAAGGAGGAGAAAAAGAAGGATGAGAAGAAGAAGAACAAGAAAAAGAAGAAGAAGAACCAGGAGGCTGCATTGCTGTGATGCGTTCACTGACCTCCACGGCCTTGTAGAAGATGCTGCTGCCGATCTGGACCACCTCCAGGTTCTGCTCCTGCTCGTTTCTGGCACATTTGATGTAGGTCATCCAGCTCCTCTGGTCCTCCTGGCTGGCATCGATGAAGTACCTGACGGAGCCGTCCTCGTTGAACACCTGCCGACCAATCAGCTCCCGTTTAGTCATTTAGCTCGGTGCTTAATTAGTACTTACTTAATTGTACATTCTGCAGGTCAGTGAAGTGGCTTAGTTAGTTAGCTAGCAAGAAAATGAGTTAGCTAGCTAGTCAGCAAAGGATCCCTGCTAACAAACAGCTGCTTAGTTGTCTATAGCAGCTAACTAGCGCTAGTTATCCAGTTAGCCTGCATTTAGACATTTACTTAGCCAGCTGGTTGGGCGGCAGTCAATGAGTTAGCTAGCTTGGTGGTAGGTTAGTTTTTATTCTAAAATTCACTCGGCCAATTAGTCAGGTTGCTTTGCTAGTTAATTCACAACCTAGCCATATAAGTAGTAGTTAGGTAGTAAGATTGCTAGTGTGCTATAAATTGAGCAGCCATTTAGTTTCTAACGTTAATTAACAGTCACAATGCTAGTTAGCAAACCAGCTCACTAGAAAACAACAACCCACTTTGTTTGTAGTGAGTTGTTAGCTAGTTACCTAGCTAGCTCACTACAGCTACGTAGTCAGTCTGTCAGGTATTAATTCATTTAACTAGATAACTAGGTGGATCGCAAAGCCAGTTAGCTCATTGGTGTCGAGGTAGATATAAATCAACCAACCAGTCAGGTAGTCTAGTAAGTAAGTTAGCAAGTCACCAGTCAGCAAGCTATCTTACTAGCAAACAACCAGCTAATCACGACTAGTTGGCTAGCTACCTACAGCAGCTAACCAAAAATATATCATCATTAGTCATACATTTAGACACCTGTTTACTTAGTGTGTCAGAAATAGTTAGCAGGGTTAGCTAGCTGGTTGGATGAGCCACAGTTAGCCAGCTAGGTGGCTAATTAGCTAATGTGCTAAAATAGTTTGTTGATGACGCTGCAGTGATGTTGTTTAGTTGCAGTGATGTCGTCGTTTAGTTGCAGTGATGTCGTTTATTTGCAGTGATGTCATTGTTCAGTTGCAGTGATGTCGTTTATTTGCAGTGATGTTTAGTTGCAGTGATGTCGTGGTTTAGTTGCAGTGATGTTGTTTAGTTGTAGTGATGTCGTTTAATTGCAGTGATGTTGCTTAGTTGCAGTGATGTCGTTTAGTTGCAGTGATGTTTAGTTGCAGTGATGTTTAGTTGCAGTGATGTTTAGTTGCAGTGATGTTGTTTAGTTGCAGTGATGTCGTCGTTTAGTTGCGGTGATGTCGTCGTTTAGTTGCGGTGATGTCGTCGTTTAGTTGCGGTGATGATGTCGTTTAGTTGCGGTGATGTCGTCGTTTAGTTGCGGTGATGTTGTCGTTTAGTTGCAGTGATGTTGTCGTTTAGTTGCAGTGATGTCGTTGTTTAGTTGCAGTGATCTTGTCGTTTAGTTGCGGTGACGCGTTGCCTTACCTCCCACATCAGGTTGTTGTTCTTGTACAGGTCGATGTGTTCTGGAGAAATCAGCCGGCCGGTAAACGGACCCATTTCTGTTCCTGCTTTGATCCACGTCTTGGAGAAAATCCCCAAACCTTCACCTGGACACAAACACATCATCAATACCTCCGGTTATTGATTACCGATCAGCTGATCAGAAACAACCGTTACAGGAACATCAGGAATCCGACTAAAGTTCTACCTGGAACGGAGCTCTGAGCGATGATCACCTCACTGGGAAGAACCAGGCTGGACAACTTCTGCACCTCTGAACACAAACACACACCCAGTTCAGTTAGAAATACATTTTTTAAAAAAACCATTTATTTATTTATTTATTTATTTGTTTATTTATTTCAAGCATTTATTCATTCATTCATTCATGTCAAAAACTTTCTGCTTCGTTTCCACGTTTTTGGCTCTGTCATTTTCTTTTCTTTTGCGGGTTTTTTTTTTCGGTTCAACTTTTGTTGTTCGGAAGATAGAAATAAAGATTTTCCCGCAGGCCGTGAACACAGCACCACGGACCTTTTTAATTCATTTTTATTTTATTTCTTCTTCTCTTAAATTCTGCTCCAACAGCCGCTTTATGTTTGACACAGAAATCTAAATTCATGAGCGCAGAGAAAAGTCCGGGACAGAAAGAGGAGAAGCCGAACCTCCTTTACGTGGCCGTCGGTTTCACGGTGGGTCGGAACCGTGAAACCGATCTGACGTGGAGCAGAAGAGAAGATCTGAAGATTAAGAAAGAAAAAAAAATACTGAAAAACCCGTGGAAGGGAAAAGCGGCTCCGCGGCGGGAATCACACCGGCTGGATTCCAGCGCAGCAGAAATAATTCGGTAGAAACGAACCGGAAGCACCGGGACTCGGAACCGAGCCCGGACCGATGGTCTGAAATTATCCCGAACGAATTCTACCGAAAACAGAAACGAATTTAACGTTAAAGTCCCGTTAAGACGGAAAGAAGCCGGTGTGTGAGGGGAGAGCAGCGGGCCGCGGCGGGAGGTTAAAAGAAACCTTCAGAGGAATTATTGATCAGAATCGACCAGAAACATGATCAGCTGTTTTATTAATTAATCATCGATCAGCCGGTGATCAGTTTATTAGTTTACTGATCATTAAGCAGAGTTTCAGTCCCCGGAGCCACTACAGATCAAACATCCTGACCAGTTACTGATGAAGATTCATCTTATTATCAATAATCAATAATTTCAATCATTTATTACAAAAACGACAAACATTAAATCCATTCGTTTTTCCGCCAATCATACTGAAAATTTAACTTTTTAAAATCTTTTTCACGGACTAAAATTGACAGATTTTATTAATTCTGTTTGATCCGTTAATTAATTAAACCAGCAGGATCAATAACTGAACCAATATCTGATCAAAAACAGAAGTTCTGAATTTAAAACGTGATGATTTTAATGTTTCATTTGTTTCACTGCAGATTAATATCTGTTTGATTTAAAGATTACTGATCAGTTTTTAGCGTTTAGGTTATCTATAAATCCAAAAGATTATTGATCAGAGTCTAATATTTAGAATGATCAATAAATGTAAAAGATTATTGTTCAGTTTCTAGTGTTTGAAATGATCAGAAAACTGCAAACATGATTTAAAAACCATCAGTGAGATCAGTTTTCAAACGGATCAATCAGCCGATCGGTTCTCTGATCGGTTCTCTGATCGGTCACTCACCTCCGGAGAAGGACTGCGCGAGCACCTCGGCGGTGAACGCGGTCTTGGGGCTCGCGCTGGGCGCCGTCCGGTCCTCGTGCTGCAGGTGATGCTGCAGGTGCGCGTGCTGCTGCTGCTGCTGCTCTCCCAGCACGTGCCTCCACCTGCCGTACAGGAAGCTGTGCAGGATGTCGGAGGTGATGACGTCAGACAGGCTGAGCGGCTTGGAGGCCTTCAGGCCCAGAGAGGAACCGGGCAGAACCGAGCCCATCCCGGTACCGGAACGGCGAGAAAAGTCCGTAAAATGACGACAGAAAAACCGAGAATAACTAAAAACAATGATTAAGCTAATAAATAAAGTAATAATTAATCTAATAATAGTAATAAAACCAGTGCCAATAATAATTAAACTATTAATGACATTAAAGCTGAAAGGCTCCGCTGGTCTCTGCGGGTCTAAACCTGATCCTGAGGCTCTGCGGCTCTGAGGGGGGGTGGGGGTCTACCGGCTCTATATACCGGATCTGACCCTCCTACCGGGTGGATGGGGCGGGGGGGGCACGCGCTGCTATTGGCTCCGGTTACAGCTCAGGCTCGTGACTCTCCGGTAGGAAGGAGACCGACGGTGGAGCAGAAACACACAAAGAGGGTTTAGACACACAAAACACAACACAAAAACACACAAAGAGGGTTTAGACCGACAGAGAGGGCAACAAAAACACACAAAATAAAACAAAAGCAACACAAAATAAAACAAAAACACAAAACAAATAAAAACAAAAACACACAAAATAAAACAAAAACACACAAAACAAATAAAACAAACACACAAAATAAACAAAAACACACAAAAAGCAGACAAAGTGAACACAGCAGGAGCAACAACACACAAAGCCACTAATAAATACAACAAAACCACAAAATTCAGAAACATCCACAAAGAAATAAAGATGATCACAGAAAGACAACGCTGCCAGAAAACGTCCATAAAAGACGTAAAACTAAAAAACACCAGAAGCTTTCTGACAAAGTGAAAGTTTCAGGATTTAGAGTTTAAACTGAATCAAGTCAGAAAGAACCAAAAACACACCAAGCAACCAGAAACAGACTGAACAGAACCATGCAGCGAAGCACGGCGGAGGCATCATCATCTAAGGAACAAACAGCACCTTAATGATCACATTTATGGGTTTGGATCTTTTAGTCTGAAAGTTTAAATCACATCCAGACAGAAAAATGAGCAAAAAGACAAAAAGAACACGACACAAAGACGCTGATAAAGACACAAAACGACCAAAAACGATTATAAATGGAAACACAGAATTATAAAACACACAAACAGACACACAAACAGACAAACGTGTTGAATCCTGAGAGCAGCGGAGGAATGTGAGGATGAAGAGCAGCAGCTGTTAGATTGACAGAAACCAATTAGAGGAAGAATCACCATGGCAACAGCTGCTGCCTTCATCCTCCACACACACACACACACACACAGAGAGAGTTTTCCATCAAAAAAATGAAACTAAATGAAAACATTTAAATACAAAAAATGAAAACTGAAATAAAACCTGAAGGAGTTTTTAGGTTTGAAGATCAACATTTATTCTCACATTTAAGTCTGATATTTACACCTTTACTATATTATAAAACACTAAATTAATTTTAGATTGAACAGTTTATTTTTAAACACTAACACCAATCTTAGATTTAAAATCCGTTTATTTGAGTTTTAAATTCGAATATTATTCATGTTAGTTTTCATATTCAGCTCAGATCTCAAAATTTATTTCAGAACATTTCCTCCTTTTTCCTTATTCATTTATTTATTCACAATATTTCATGTATTTAATCTGAAAACGTAAATAATAAAGTCTAAATATTAAGAATCCAAATTTCATGTAGAAATGATTTGATCTCCCCTCGGGCTCCGGCAGCTCCCCGGGGCTCTCCGCCTCCTCCAGCCGGCTCGCAGCGCTCCTCCGGCGGCCTGAGCTCGGCTCCGCTCCCGCTGAGCGCCCCGGAGCTCCGTGCATAACGGCTCCGTGCCAGAGCCGGGAGGCGGCGGGGAAAGAAAGGAGGGAAAATCTGGGAATAATGGCAGATTTGCAAATGTTTTTTGAATTGAGGTGACTGAATGAAGGAGGATTTTCTCTCCTTTTTAGCGCAGTTTGGCCGCAGCCGCCACGCACACGCACAGCGGCCGGGAGTCGCTCTTAATGGAGGCGCGTCTTTATTGAGTGGAGGACACGCTTTAATGAGCTTTGGACAACAAAAAGCCTCACAGAGTCCCGAGAAGTCCGCTGTTAGCGCCGCTCTGTGCGGCCAATAGAAGCGCTTTATCCGCAGACGACGTGGAGTCCACGGCAGGTGACTGGCACGCGTAAAGACAAGAGCACAAGAGGCCGGGAGGAGGTGAAAGGAGGCCGGAGGAGGAGCTGCTGGGAACGAGCCCAAATGGCGCACTAATATTGTTCCGCTAACGTGATTAGCGGCGCCGCGGCCTCGTTAGTATTCATGCGGCGCTCAGACGCTGCGCAATAATCCGCATTTAAAAGCTCCTTAATGCGCAGAACAGCGGAGCGTCAGCTGCAGAGAGCAGAGAGAGGAGAACATCTCAGACAGCTCCAGGAGCTTCATCCTCATCAAAACAGAAAGAAAAAGTTTAAGCAGTTTATCCTGGAAGCTACAATCTAAACCCCAGAAATAAAGAAAAATGAACAGAAAAAACAGAAACAAACAAAAACATGCAACAGATTCTAAACATGATGATTCAGATTCTCCAGGGTCCATAAAACATTCAGAAGATCTGAACTCTACTGTAAGTAAAAGGAAATCAGAAATGAAGTCCATCTGATGAGCAGAGAAACAGTAAAACGTCATCATTTACAGATCAGACAGGCCCATCACTGATCACTGATGTTTGTGATGGTTCCGTTTGAAAACATGATGGAGGAGGATCAGGACATCATCTCCGGCTTTATCCGTTTAGATTCGTTGTGTTTCATTTTTATTTGTTTGTTTTGTTTTGTAGTTTTTTTCCTCAAATGTCTGAAATAAAAACCTTCATTCATTCAAAACTGGAAAAAGCGTCCAAATAAAACATCCGTGGTTGTGGAAAGAGCTTCTACATTTCTATCTCTATTCACAGCGTTTATTCTCATCTGTCTCTGGTTCTACTGATGATTTACAGAAAAGCTGCGGGTAAATCCTCACGAAAACCATCTGAATAAATCCAGGCTTTCTGCTTTTCCTGCAGCTCTTCAGTTCTCAGTTTTCATATTTTCTGCTCTGATTTATTTTCATCTTCTGCCTCATTGTCAGTTTTTATTTCTGTTCTTTTGTCTCCGTCTGAATTTAATCATTCCGAACGTTTTCATCATTTTCATCTTCAGGTCATCAGTCTGAACATTTTTCTGTCTTTGTGTGTCTGGACCCGGTCCCAGTTCTGGTTCTGGTTCTGTGAATCGTCTCTTTTCAACACTTCCGTTCATCTTTCAGATTCAGTGAAAATATCAATGTTCAAATAATTTCCTCTAAAACCAGCAGAGCTCCATCAGGTCAGACTTTATCTCCACAGGTTTCCACAATGTTTCCAGGAGGTTCTCGGCTGAGAAAACTGATCAATCAATCAGTCAATCAGAGTGATTGATCGGCACTAATGGAGGCTCTGAGGAGACTCATCAGGTTAATTAAACGTCTGAGCAGCAGACGGACATCCTCACTGCTGGTTATATTGGTTATACTGGTTATACTGGTTATACTGGTTTTACTGGTGCTGCACTGGTTTACATCCGTTTGTGGTTATTTTGTCTCTGCAGTGATTTTACGTATTTTATTTTACTTCTCTTTCTGGTCTGACTGAGTGCAGTTGAATCATTATTATTATTATTGTTATTGTTATTATGATCATTATTGTTGTGATTATTGTTATTGTTGTTGTTATTTCAACCTGAAGCATCTGAAGGTGAGGCACAGAGCAGACGACAGCCTCACATTTCTGGTCGGGACGGTTTTAGATCAGAAACTAAAAGCCTAAATGATGATGATGGAGATTGTTGTGCTAACATTGTGTTGTTTGTTCCATGGTGACGGGTTAGTTAGCAGGTTGGATGCTAACAGCTAATCTGCAGCTGTCCGCATACTTCTGGCTGATTGAGACGGTTTATGGTCCCTGAGCTTCAGGGAATCGCTTGGACTGGACCCAGACCTCCATTACTTTAATGTTTAATCAGCTCTGACACAAACACACACAGTTCATCTGTACTTACAGCCAGACGCTTCCTGTACTTTACAACCGCAGCACACACTCCGGCCGGTCCACCTGTCTCTGTGGGGACCCTCAGGGCCAGCACGCATTATCAGGACACTCCGTTCTCTGTGGGGACACAGATACACTCATCATGGTGTCCTCACTTAAAAACAACGTCCTTATTGACCCAAACTGTCCACACTTTATCAAATTGGTCTCACTTTCTGGATCATTCCAGAACTGGAGGACATCTGGGCTTCTAAATGTTTGAAAATTATCCTTCTCTTTTCCAGTTTTCGGCTCCATATTGATCAATAATAGATAATAAGTTATCCAAGCTTCCACATCAATGGTAGCATTTTTTTCCATGTTTTCTGTGTTGTTGCTAACCCTACTCTAATCCATGCTAATGTGATCTTTTTCTCAGCAGTAGAAGCTAGATATTTAGCTAGCTGTTACTGCTGACCACTGATGGAAAACAGTCCAAAGAATGAGTCTGATCCTGATAATATGAGGTAGAGAGAGACATTCAATCAAGGCTGACAATGGATGAAAAGATGGAAAATAGAAGAGAGGACATAGCTTTGCTCTACACATTCTGTAGGAACACTGTTGGAGGATGGAAACGACAGAAACAAGACAAAAAGCCACTAAAACGAGACACAAAACGACAAAAACAAGATAAAAAATGACAAATATAAGACACAAAACAACAAAAAACAAGACAGAAAATGACAAAAATGTCCTCTACAGGTTCTGTTAACATGTTGTGGGACATATTCCATGTATAATTATTACATAAAATATTATGTTGATTAAAAATGTTCCCACAATTACAAGAGACATCAATGGAAAAAAAAAACCAAAAAACCCAGGAGATTTAAATTAGACTAACGGTTTTATCAGAGATCCAGTTTGGTCATCATGGGGTGGACAAGAGAAAAATGGTGTTTTAGGGGAACTCCAGACTTATTTGCAATTCTAAAAATATATTGAAACATTCTTTTCTCCTAGTTGTTCACATTTGGTCTCAGGACAAGAACATTTATGCACTACTGCATGTTTTAGGGTTTTACACGTGGATTATTGGATGTAAAACGTCCTCTAGTTCTGGAACGATCCTTCTATAAATCTTCTGTTGTATTTTCTAATCATGTTTACCTCCCCGTTGCTATGATTACCTTTATGTCCTCCCTCTCTTGTTGTTTCGTCATCTGCAGGTGTTCCTCTACCTGTTTCAGAGGTTTACATTCTCTTTAACCCGTTAAGCTCACTCTGACCGGTGGAGGCAGATGTCTGGTTCTGGCGGAGGTTTCTCCTGTTTAACAGGAGCTTCTTCCTATAAATTTGACTTCTCTTTGCTGCTTTGGTTTCTGGACGGCACTTTGACTAAACGTCCCAGACGAGAACACGGTCCCCACAAAGTCAGGTAGACCAGCACACATCCAGGAATAGTGCTCAGCTTTTGTTTCCGTTAAAGTCCTTCATCATCTTCCCTTCATCTCCATCCGTCTCATATTAATTTGTCTGTTTTCCTCTTATCTACTTTCACGTTGGATTCTGATTATTAAATAAAATTCAGTTTTTATCTCCACTTTTCTACAAACTTCTTCAGTTTCTTCTCACCGTTTCTGAACACTTTCATCAAATTCAGTTTCATTCTTTATCTGCTGGACTAAAACTAAAGCCGAACATGAAGCGCGCGCGTGTGTGTGTGTGTGTGTGTGTGTGTGTGTGTGTGTGTGTGTGTGTGTGTGTGTGTGTGTGTGTGTGTGTGTGTGTGTGTGTGTGATTACAGTAACGTCTTAATGACAGATGACATCACGCCATCTGTCGGCGCTCTGGGAACATGAATAAATGATGACTCCCGGTCTTCATGTCTTCATGCTGCTGAGGCGGTTGGACTCAGTGACCAGATGTGGACAAACAGCTGCAGATGTTCACCGTTCTGTTAAAGACTTCCTGTAAACAGAAACACGGCATGTCAGTCAGTAAATACGGCCCAGTAGCTGCTAACGCTAGCAGATGTTCTAACATGAAACCAACCTGTTGATCCAGACCGGGTTCTGCTCAGATCAGTCGAAACCAAAAATGAAGCAGAACCTGCAGTTCCTCAAATCTCCACTTGAGGCTCCAACAGCCAGTCGGTCCCCCAAAAACTTCATGTCCAACTCATCTTAGTTCAGGTTCCACATTCAGTCCAGTCTGATCTCCAGTAAAATCACAGCATAAGAACCGATAAATAACCACAACTCCACATTTTTCTCTTTGTTCAAATACAAAAAAGTCCATTCTGAAAATGTTCACATTTAGGGAATTATCTTTATCCTAAACATCATGAACAACCTGAAATTTATGAAGAAAAATAAGTTCAGTTTCATCAGCATTCATCCTCAGTTTATCATTTCCTCATTACAACTTCCAGATCAGAGTGTCTACAAAGGAACACAACATTTAGTCACCTGGAACTGAACCACAGAGGATTTACTGGAGGATCACAAGGACTAAAGTCAGATCAAAAACAAAACAAAATATTTTTAAAAAATGAGACAAAATATGAACAAAACAAAAAGAGAAAAACTTTACAAAGCAACAAAAAATGAGAGAAAAGACAAGTGAGACAAAAAGGAAACACAAAACAACTAAAATGAGATAAGAAGTTGCAAAAGCCAGAGAACAAAAAAAGTAGACAACACAAGCGAGACAAAAACACAAAATGATACAAAGTGAAAGACAAAATGACAACAATAAGACAAAAATATACGTGAGACAAAAAGGAAACAAAATGACAAAAAATAGACAAACGACACGAAACTAAAAATTTGACAAAAAGTTACAAATCAACAAAAAATGGACAAAATGACAAAAACCAGACAAGAAATTACACAAATTACAAAAAAACACAAAACGACACAAACATGAGGCAGACGTCAAAAGTCAGACAAAAAAAGACAAAAAATTCAAAAATGAGACACAAAAGGATAAAAATGAAATGCGAAACAACAAAAATGAGAAACAAAATAGCAAAAACATGAGATATGACAAAAGTCTAAAAACAACAAACACAAGAAGAGATACTACAAAAACGAGACACAAAATGACAAAAACAAGAAACAACAAAAGCATGAAAGAAACAACAGTCAAACAGAGAAAGTCAACAAACAAAAACAAGACAAAATACCACAAAATAAAGAGACAAAATGGCAAAAGAACAAAGAACAATCTAGTAGTTTAATGATCATGATCTAGAAATGATTTTAAATTTATAGTTTTACTAATTTACAATCTGCAGTTAATGTCTTCTCTATAATTTTTACACTTTGAGGACCGGATTGGACCCTCTGGAGGACCACTTTTGGACCATGGGCCTCATGTTGGACACCCCTGCTGTAAATCTTCATGTTAAACTTCACAACAGAATGAATCAGTTTCGGTCTCTCCATTCTAAGAACGTCTTTATTTAGTGCAGGGTTCTTCTCCTGCAGTTCTTTAAAGTTCTTCAATATTCCATGCAGTTAATAATAAATTTGGAGCAGCAGCTTTTATTTCTGCTTCCAGATAGCGCCTTTATTTTGTGAATGCAGATAATTTTACCTGAAGTTTTCTGGGACCGTTTAAACTTTACGGAGTTCTGTTCTAATGTAAGGCGTCGCTGCTTTGAGTGACAAACGTTTCGCCGGTTTGATCCTCATCACGTTCTCCAGTTTGTCAGAATTGGAGAACGAATTCTTGATTCTGTGACATCGTGATGACCTAAACAGTTCATGATCCTGGTGAGTCTTTGTTCAAAGTTTCAGGTAATTTCCTCAGAGAACAGAATCAGTTGGATAAACTGGAATCTACATCTGTCCTGTTCTCACTGATCTGAATCGTTCTTTATCCCTGAATTAGGCCACGCCCATTCACATCATTAAAATCTTTCCACCATTTTGAATTTTTTACTAAACATCCTTTCGATCTTCGCTGATATGTTTGATTTTAAATATCCGTCATCGTGGTGCCATAACTGGCTACCAAACGTTTGTGGGCGTGGTCAGAGTCATTGAAAATGTTAAACATCAATGATTCATTCAAACTGGCACCAACTTTGCCAAAAGTGTGCAGCCATGTAAGCTGGGCTTAGTGGCATTTGGTGACTAGGGGGCGCTATAGTCCTTTTATTCAGGGCTACAAATATGAGTCTGCATTTATTCTGTCAGCAGCGTTTAGCACCAATTACCTGCATCCAGAGACAACGACACAGCAGTCAGAAAGAATGAGCCTGTTTATTAGCCCTCATGTTAATCATCATCATCATCATCACCCTCCTCATCCTCGGCCACCGACAGTCTCGTGGCTCGGGTTCATACACAACTCTATCTGTCAATAGAATCTAATAGAAAAATCTGCAGGTTACAGTTTGGACGTGTGTCCATTAGAAAAACAACAGAAACCATGAAACCAAAAGCTCCCCGCCCCCTGAAGGACCGGGGCTCAGGACTAGGAAGATCTAAGCCAGAGTGGACGGCCGGGTCCGGTCCTGGTTCTGGGACGTTGGGAGGCTCGGCGAGGCCTGGAACCGGACCCGGCCAGTATCGACCCGGTGGTTTTAATACATCTGGGGGCATTTTAAGCCCTTCACTACAGCTCTTCTCCCTGCTAGCCGCTACGCTAACAAGCCGCAGATCTTCAACACATCTGGAATCACACGGTCCGGTTACAGGCGTGTTGAACGGCAGCTTGTTAGCGTAGCGGCGACTAAACGGACAGACAAACACGGAGAGGAGATAGAGACAGTTAGCCTAGCAGTCTTGAGAAAATAACACATACTCAGCTTCTCTTTGCAAATCGGTTAGACACAACATGTGAATTAAACAATATCATTTTTAACAGGATAACAAAGAACATTTTTAACTGGAGAGCACCCGCCAGAGAGTGGAAATTTACACAAACCATCATCTCACTGACAAACTGAATATTCAGAAGAGGATAAACAGATTTAAATAGACCACCAAATAGGAGAACGCATTATTATCATAATTATGATCATCATCATCGTCACGCACACAAGAAGCAGAACCACTGATTCCAAATTCAACTCAACAACAGCCAGAAGTCCCTCAGCAAGACAAACCTCTCTGTGGTCCGACACGGAAAGCTAGCAAACACAACACTAGCAAACACAGGGCTAGCAAACAACGCTAGCAAACACAGCACTAGCAAGCACAACCCTCAGATACCAAACAGCGTGAGCAAGGACAACGCTAGCAAGCGCAATGCCAAGCTAACAAATACAACGTTCAGCTAGCAAACAACGCTAGCAAACACAATGCTCAGGTAACAATGTTCAGCTAGCAAACACAATGCTCAGTTAGCTAACACAATGTTGAGCCAACAAAACAACACTCAGCGAGCAAACACAATGCTCAGTTAGCTAACGCAATCTTCTGCCAAAAAACACAATGCTAACACATTCAGCTAACATTTGTAAGTCAGATTCAGCTCTATGTAGCTACAATACACCGTTTTCTCTATGTCTTACCAACGAACACTCAGCCAATGCTAAACTCTCGGAGGCTTATTTGTTATTTGATGCTAGTTAAACTAGATAATTTGTGAGGAAGTCAAATTTAGATTAATTAGTAGAACTGATTGAATTAATGCTAATATTTCGCTGCTAACACCAGCACAAGATCTTTGTAGCTATTTTGTCTCCAGTTTGGTAAAAAGTATGATGGAATGAAAGATTTCTCTCACTATTTACGGTCTGTTTGATTTAGCTGAGTGCAGCAGATCACCAAGTTAGCGCACAAGTTAGCTAATGGCTATACACCAGACAAACTAACAGGTCAGTCACCAAGTTCATTGAGCTTAACATATGTCACATGTATATTCAGTAAAAAACACCAACATTCAACGCCTAGCATAAGTTCCAGACAGCACATCTTTTCTGTTAGCATTCAGCTATCAGGCACCACTCAGCTAATAAAGCACAGCTTGCAGCTAACAGAAACATTCATTCAGCTAACCCACAGCTGAGGTAACGCACACCTTTCTGCTAACAAACATCAATCAGCGAACTAGCACATTTAGCCAACACGTTAGTTAGGCTAACACACTGCTAATAGATTCTTTAACTTCATTCTTCAGCTCTGAACATTTCTCCCACAAAAGAAAAAAAAAACGGCAAAGCAGAAATGCAGAACTAGGTTACAACAACAATAATAAAGTTTCACTGTAAGAAAATAGCAATTTCCCGCCTTTTCGTAACGAAAGTGGAGGCGGGAAAACGTGGTGTCAGCTGGAGGTTAAACCCTGTGAGGAAGTGTTTGACCACAGAGAGATCTGGCTTTAGACAAACACAATATAAATCGTCATTTATTCATCAATACATCATAAAACCTAAAGAAATCACTATAGAGATACAGGAATAAGAACTATCATCAAACCAAAAGAAAACAAGAAACGCGTCATTGCACCTCCAAGATGGCGACTAAACAGGTAAAATTAGAACAAACAGACCCAGCGAGCACAGATTTAGTACAAAAAACAGTCTCTGACGGTAAAACATTACATTTCCATCCGACGCTATTAAAATATTTCTATGCCAAAATAAAAAACAAAAATAACTGAGAGTCAACACACACAATCTGACGCATGCTTTAAAACATTATCATAAACAAAATAATAATAATAATATCTGATTTTCTTACTCAAGACTGCTAAGCCTTATACCGTTTTCTTATCGGAAAATAAAACTAGACAAAATATAGATTATACTGGATTTGTTCTGTTCAAAGCCACACTGATACATCTTTAAGTTCAAGTTTGATAAAAAATAAAACAAAAAGAAAAACCAGGTCTACATGTGGAGAGACCAGAGGCTAGTCCAAAAAAATCGGCCCGACAAAATATCGACTTTGTAAGGTTAAAAAACAGAAAGAAAAGAGTTCGTGATTTTTCAGTTAATCCTTAGTTTTTCTCTACAAAAAGGAAGGAGGAAGCGGCAGAGCGTTGCTAGGAAACCCCGATTCGGTTGCCGTTGACGACCATCCGAGGCCTTCGCCGGCGAGGGGAGGAGCCTCTAGTGATCCTGGAGGGACAGGAAATGACATCAGTGTGTTTGACCAATCAGTGAACAGCAGAAAGCGGTGGCAGGTGCAGCCTCAGGTGAGTTACCTGTATCTGGGCGGGGTTCCACAGGTAGGGCTGCTGTCTGTAGTATTCTGCTAACGCTGCAGTGTAGTCTGGCACCGAACTCTGCTGGGACGACTGGCCTGCTAACACAACCAGTTCCACCTCATTACATCACTCATTACATCATCAGAACAGACGACTGAGGTCAAACGTGTCACTGGAGCATAAACACAAACTTGAAACAAGATAGATTTTGTGTAGAAACGTGATATTTGATGAGCTACAGCTGCTAGATGATAATTTCAGACTCCTGAGGTGCTTTTCCTTCTTTTTTAGTTTCCTAGCAGCTTCTGTTGGCCTCTCTGGTGTCAAATTCACTGTAAATCAGCGTCTCATCAACCCAAAGTCACCATACTGAGGCTCAGGTGTGTTACCTGGCCTGTAGCTAGACACAGACCTGGGATTCATGCCATTGTGGTGGATTAGAACCTTTGCAACATGCTAATCTTCACCTCTCTGTGAGGTGAAACGTTACAATGATCTACATGACCTGAGGTTCTTGAAGTCTTTCAGAACCTCCTAGAGAAGTTGATTTAGACGGTTACCATGACCTGGATGACTGGGAATCTTTACAACATGCTAATCATAGTGTAGAAACCAGCGGTTGTTGACTTTGTGACTTCTCTGGTAGGTTCTTGAAGATGTTTCACCTCCTACTAGAGAAGTCCTACGGTCACCATGACCTGATAACTGAGAATCTACAGACATATTTACAACATGCTGGTGTTCAGGTGTCTCACTCTGTTTCTTGTAGTAGTCCTCCCAGGCCTTACTGTAGTCTGTCATCAAGCTCTGAGGCTGGTTCTGCTGACCTGCAAACACAAACATCACAAACCTTCACTTCCTGCACCTTAAAAAGCTTCATTTCTTCCTCCAAAGAGCCTGAAAACAACCTCAACCTGCTCTGATGTCACTCTGTGGTGTCAGTAAAACTCCCCCCCACGGCCCCATCTGATTGGCTTTTACATGTTACAGTAACAGCCAATCACTGACAGCTATTGTTTACACACAGAGTGTAATTATCAGAATGGAGCTATAATAAAATCCTACTCAGTTTAACCTGAAGAACTCACTTGTTGGGGTCAGAGCAGCTGGAACGGATTCTGCTGACAGCACTAGGCTAATGCTAACACTGAGAGCTGTATGTCTTAGCCGGCAGCTAACGCTTGATTAGTTGGATTCACTTGAACTCTGTTCTGAGTGACTGCAGAGAAACAACCTGCAGAAACTGAACAGGAAGCACAAACTTCTCCACCAATCAGGATGCTAGCTGCTTTCACTGTGGCTAATGCTATGCTAACGGCTAGCAGCTAAGCTAGGAGGCAGCAACAGATTAGACTGAAATGCGGTCAATAATATTGCTTCAAAAAGTGGAAAATAAAAGTGACAGATGAAGAAAACTCAGACACTGCAGAAGACAAATTGTTATTGATCTCCATCGATCAATCAGTGAACAGAGAATATCCTAGCATCATGTGACTCTGACATCATCACTTGTTCCTATTCAGTTACAGTTGGTTCTTGACGTACATCGGAGTTCCGTTCCGACGGATCAAAATAAGTCGCTTTTTGCCACAAGTTGGACCTCCAGCGAAAATGTAGCCAAAGCCGTCACTATATGATCAGTTCTTCATGAATACCAACAACTTCCATGCATGTATGAATCATTTTACAAGAACATAACAGAATATGTTGACCTGTTTTTACAACTTGACCCATGTTGGTCGGTGTTTCTGTTCCCAATGTTTTATTCTGTCTAATTTCACTTCTATGGAGACGGCTTTTCTTTTCTTCCAAGCATCAGAAGAGTCTGACTTACGCTGGGAGCCATAATGAAGGACAAAAAGTTAGTGAATGTAGATGGAGTACAACCAGAGAATGGAAACAAAGCCGTCTGATAGCGCCACGTGATGACTTATTCATCCGCTCTGATCATCAACTAGTTCCACGAAACGATGAAACGCTGTAGGTCGAGGCCGCCGTAAACCGAGGACCCCCTGTATGTTGATCCCTACTAATGAAGTAACCCGTTTCTGAATGCTAGCATCTGCTGTTAATGTATGATGAATGCATTCTAGTTCCAAATATTATCAGTCTTGTTTGATCACCAATAATCAATGAGACAAAACAGAAAAACAAAAGAACAGACAAACCAGAGCAGCTGTACGTTGTGAATCCTAGTGAGTGTGTAGATGTGAGGACTTGCCTAGCTTCTTATAGTACTGCTCCCATGCTTTAGAGTAGTCCATCTGTCCTGTCTGAGCCACACTGTGACCTACACACAGACACACAAACGGAAGCTGAACTCACAGAATTCATTTTGTGTTTACACCTGTGCGTTTGTGTGAACCAACGTTGGGACTCTGCGACTCACAAAGTAAAACCAGTCTGATGTTTCCTCAGAGAATCATAGGTAGAGTAAATCATAGAGTCCCAACAGACTGGTTCTGAGTGTTCAGGTTCACAGCTGACAAACTCTACACCTGACAGTCCTTGTTCAGGGCAAAACGCTCAAAGGATGATCCAATGTGACTGTCCTGACTCATGTAAGGCTCCAAACAGTGAGAAAAACAATCTAGACTAGATACAACAAATACAAGACAAAATGACAAAAACCAGACACAAGAGGATACAAAATGTCACAAAATTTTAAAAAACGAGAAACACACTGACCATGAGGACAAATAAAACAACCCGAACGAGACTGAAAACAACAGAAACCAGAGAAAATCTTCTCCCAGGTTATAGAGATTGTAAATATAGAAACAGTTAAATATTTATAGCTATGGAGAGAATACTCAGAACTACTGGATAGAACTACACCAAGAAGACTGAAGAACCAAGAAACTCTGAGGAAAGGTTGTCAAAAAGCTTCAGTCAGGACGATACAAGAACATTTAAAGTTCCTGAAGATCTCCTGGAGTCCAGTGAAATCCATCATTAAGAAATGGAAGGAAGATGGAACATGAATAAATGTGACTAGAGCAGGACATCCTCAAGACCTGAGAGACTAGAGAGGGAGGCCACCAAGACTCTGACTCCTCTGAAGGAGGAAGAGACCAAAGAGGGAGGCCACCAAGATTCCTTTATTTTTTTCCTTTCCTTTTTCTTTTTTGTCTGCAAATCCGCTCAAAAATGACACCAAACAACCATGGCGTCATTACTTAAGCTTCATGCAATTTTTTTTCTTTGTGAGTGTGACCATCACCTGCCCTCATGGCAAATTAACCTATCATGTTTATTTCAAGATGTTTCCTACATTATGCCAATGACTCCTCTGAAGGAGAAAGAGACTAGAGAGGGAGGCCACCAAGACTCTATGACTCCTCCTCTGAAGGAGTTCCAGCTTCAGACTGTTCATCCAACAACTGCTGTCTGTTCTTCACCAGTCAAAGCTTCATGGAGACAAAGAGAAAGACTCTGATGGAAAAATCTCCAATTAAATGTGGACTAGAGTTCACCAGAAGACATGGAGACTCTGAAGACACCTGGAAGAAGGTTCTTTGGTCTGAGAAGACCAGGATGGAGCTTTATGTCCATCAGACTAGATGATATGTTTGATACCAAACACTGAACACCATCACAAACACACCATCCCACTGTGAAGCACGGTGGTGGAAGCATCATGATGTGAAGCACGGCGGTGGAAGCATCATGAAATGGGGATGTTTCCCAGCAGTAGACCCTGGAAGGTTCTTTGGTCTGAGGAGACCAGGATGGAGATTTTAGTCCATGAGATTAGACAATATGTTTTGACTAAACAAGGAGGTAAACTTTAGCGTCCAGATGTTCAGACTGATGGAGACCAACAGGATCCATGATGGAACAATGTCTGTCTGCAGTGTCTCGTGTGTGTGTTGTGTATCTGGTGTGTGTGTTGTGTATCTAGTGTGTGTGTTGTGGTACCAGGGTCTTGCTGTCCAGGGTTCTGCCAGCTGGTCTGGTAGGTATTTCCCCAAACTCCGGTCAGGAAGGTCTGCCCGCTGCCACAGCTGGAGAAACAAACATCTGGTGGGTGATAGTTTTATATTTCATCTTCATAAATCTACCTTCACCGTATCAAACAGACCAGACAGAACGTTCTTCGTTTGGACTAACTTTCATAGACTTTTATAAAAAAACTGATCAGGAACTTTACGAGAGTCTGACGTCATTATCAGACAGTCGGAGCTCCGACCACCAGAGGACATGAGGACGTTTCCTTACTTCTGGTGAGCAGCAGGACCCTGGGTGAAGGGACTGAAGCCAAACCCTCCGTTACTCATGATCCCTGAACCCTGCAGGAGGCCAGGAGAGGACAGTCTGGTCTCAGAATCAATTAAGTAAAGTAAACTCTGCCATTTAGACCTCCAGACCAACAGACCATCAGTGGTTTAAACCTGTCTGAGGTGCGTTTGTTTTACATACCCCGATCTTGTCATCTATAAGCTGGCGGGCAAGGTCCATCTGCTGGGCGGTGCCTCTGATGGTGAAGACCCTGGTGTTGGGGTCGGTGGAGGGTGGAGGGTTCCTCTGCAGCTCCACATGAGCTCCAGACTGCTGGTTAATACTCTTTATGGTTTCTCCACCTGCAGAAACACCGAAGTGCATCTTTAGCATCCAGGAGTTAGCGGCTCTGAATCCTCTGGTTTTTCAAACACGTTTATGTAAATCAAGACGTTCAGTTACTTTACAACACAGAACTCTGGTTCATCTCTATCCAAACAACACTGGTCAGAGGTCATTATTACAAAACAAAGATGGACACGTTGAAACAACTAAGATGTGATCACAGACAAGGCAGATAGTGACAAAAACAAGACAAAACATTCCCACAGAGAGACGACACAGTCTGAAAGAGACGCAAAACAACTTAAAGACGACATACAATGACCGTAGGAGCTTCAGAAGAAACCAACTGGACTTCTCTGGTATGTTCTTTCAGACGTTTTACCTCTTAGTCTTCAAGAACTTTAAGGAACTGGACTTACCTGGTCGGTTCTTGAAGACGTTTCACCTCTTAGTCTTCAAGAACTTGAAGGAACTGGACTGACCTGGTAGGTTCTTGAAGATGTTTCACCTCTTAGTCTTCACGAACTTAAAGGAACTAGACTTCTCCAGTAGGTTCCTAAAGACATTTTAAGTCTTAGTCTTCAAGAAGTTGATGGAACTGATAACTGATCTAAAGAGCCATTCCCAGGTCACTGTACCGGCTGTGTGTACTTAGACTTGTATGGCTTCATCTTTGAGACAAACATACACTACCAGCAGGATAAACCAGGTAGCTCAGAGAACGTGTACCTTTCTGAGAGGTGAATCGTCTTCAAGAACCTACCAGAGAAGTCCAGCTGGTTTCTACTGAAGCTCCTACGAACACCATGACCTGATGACTGAGAATCTACAGATATACAGGCTAACAGAAAGCATATAAGACCCTCTCACTGTAGACATAGTAAAGATGTAAACAGTTAAACATCTATAGGATGACAACAAAAGCACCACAACAGAACAGAAGAAAAATGAGAATCACTACAGGATTCTGTCATGGTGGCTAATCTAAACCACCACGCAAATCCAGTTCAAACAGGACAATCACAAAACTGCTCATTTTACTATAAGGATTTGAACATTGACAGTCTTTGTACAGTCAACACTGACTGCTTATTAAACAGTAAGAAGTACAGCAAAGTACTACAGCCAATCTACAGCACATTTTCTCACAAGCACGGCTGATAACTGGCTGCGATATCAATCAATAACTGATTATTTGTTAACAAAAATTAAACACAGTGGACTTTTCCATTAAGCTGATGCAGCCATGTTTCATCATGGACATTCATTTGATGAGAAATCTTTCTGATTTACACAAACAACGCAGCTTCAGTTGAGTCCATTAACTTCCCGCTGCTAGCTTAACCGCTACATCGCTCCCACTGAAAACCCCCTCAGCATCAACAACCAAAAACAAAAACACTAAATAACAATCACAAAACCGCCCATTAAACAAACCGAACCATTCACAGTTATTCTCCATCAAGGAATGATGGAGCTATGTGACGTCCGTCTGTCTGTCTGTCTGCAACATTACTTTAAAACAGACCAATGGATTTGGATGAAATTTTCAGTGAAGGTCAGAAATGACACAAGGACAAAGTGATTAGATTTTGGCAGTGATGCAGCTTATAGTCCGTATCCATGGATTTGTTAAAGATTTCTGTTCCGTGTCTCGTTTTTGTCGTTTCGTGTCTCGTTTGTCATTTCGTGTCTCGTTTTTGTCATTTTGTGTCTCGTTTTTGTCATTTTGTGTCTCGTTTTTGTCATTTCGTGTCTCGTTTTTGTCATTTTGTGTCTCGTTTTTGTCATTTTGTGTCTCGTTTTTGTCATTTCGTGTCTCGTTTTTGTCATTTTGTGTCTCGTTTTTGTCATTTCGTGTTCCGTTTTTGTCGTTTTGTGTCTCGTTTTTGTCGTTACAGTCTGAATCCACAGATTTTTAAAAAACTTTCTGTATCATTGTGAGATAGCAGCACGGCGTCACTGTAACCAACACGTGAACACGACATGATCACATGATTGTGATAAATTTATAGCTCTTATCAGACAAACTCTACCAAAAACTTAGGAGACACTTTGAACCCAAGTTTCACAGTTTTGTTTTTTTACATTTTAATGGTAAAACTATTGAAGTAAAAACCATATTAACATATTTAGGTGTGAGAATAACCAGAAGCTTCAGCCCTACTGGGAAATGTTGCTGCGGCTCATGGGTCATGCAGTATTCAGAGAGAAACTACAAGTTCGGCCAAATCTGATGCAACAGAAATTAGACTGCAACCATTTTAACGTCTGCGGCCCCAGAAATGGCGTCGGGTTGTTTGCCGAGGCGATAAAGCAGGCGGTGGATGCACAGTTAGTAAACCAGCAGCAGACAAACATTAACCAGCAGACAGACGGCAGGATGGCGCTGGACATGATGAAATGTGTTGACTCTGAGCTGCTCAGGTCAACCTGTCCTGCTGCTGACGTCTGCAACCAAACCCACCTTCAGGAAACCTGCTGCTGCTTCAACTGAATTCTGAATCCTCCAATAAACTGTTCCTGAATACAGCACAGATGGTTTAGATTTGGTGACCAGACCTGCTCAAAGGCAATCTTTGGATTTGTTGGGTCTCTTTTTATAATATTATCACCAAAATTACACTAATTATCCAGCAGAAACCATAAAAACAAACACTGATCAGACTTTCAGCTTCCTGTCAACACAGTGAAACATCTTTCTACACTTATATCTACAGTACACAGAGACAAAACCACCACAAAGAGACACAAAATATGACGGAAAACCACAACAAAAACAGACACTAAGTGATTCAAAGAGATTAAACTGTCACAAAGATGCATTAAATGACCACAATCAGACACAACATGACAAATACTAGAGAAAATAAGGCGCATAATGAGAAAAGACACAAAATGACAGAAATTAGGCAAAAATGACTAAATAAGACAAAAATAAGACAAACCAAGACAAAAAATGACAAAATAGAGACGACAAGAGAGAGAGTAAAACCAAAGCTACTGGATGAGTAAATAAATGCAGCTGAACCAGAGAACAGAGGAGGAAGTAGTTGGAGATCCATCCAGCATGGTGAATCATCTTCTACAGATGATCAGAGTAGAGAGGAAACATGGAGACAGAAAAACATCTACAGAAGGAGGACATAAAACCACCACAAAGAAACACAAAATGACAAAGAGAAGAAAAAGCCCGAAAAGACATAAAGAAGCCATAAGATGAAAGACCAGAGAAATAAAAGTGTCCCACTGGACTTGTAGAGCTTGAAAAAAATGGAAATAGTTAAATATGTAAAACATGAGGACAAAACAACTACAAACTAAACAGATAACGACAAAACAAAACACAAAATCGCCACAGAGACAAACCTGTCTTAAAGAGACACAAAACAACTTAAAGACGACACACAATGATCCACAAACTAACAGACAACAGATAAAACCCTCTCACTGTAGAGAGAGTAACGATGTAATCAGTTAAATGTCTATAGGAGGAAGACTGAAGGACACAATCAAACGGAAAGGGAACAGAACGCCACAAATTGGTGTCCAGGTTAGCTCCATAGCATCAGTTACCATGGAGATCTAGCTTTAGCATCAGTTACCATGGAGATGTCGCTTTAGCATCAGTTACCATGGAGATCTAGCTTTAGCATCAGTTACCATGGAGATGTCGCTTTAGCATCAGTTACCATGGAGATCTAGCTTTAGCATCAGTTACCATACCTCTAAAAAAAAAAAGGGGGGGGGGGGGGGGGGGCAATTCTTCTGCAACTTGATGGCATCACCTTTGACCAATCACACTTTCTGCACTTTTTGCACTTCCTACAGGTTTTTCCTTATGTCTGAATTCTTGCTTGTGTTGTACGTCGCTTTGGACAAAAGTGTCTGCTAAATGAAACTGTAGAATTGTAGAACTGTAGCATCAGTCACCATGGAGCTCTAGCTTTAGCATCAGTCGCCATGGAGATCTAGCTCTGATAGAGACCAGTCTGATGGTGGATATTCTGGTGTAAACTGGTTTAATGCCCCACATGTTGCTCATGTAATGATGACCTCTGGTGTGACATCATCACTAACGGCCAATCAGATCCATTGGAACCCCGGTCACCAGGTTCTGTCAGACGTTTACTTGGGTCCGCTATCATCTCTGAGGTTCTTCTCTCCTACCTTTACCGATGACCAGGCCACACTTGTCAGCAGGGATGGTGTAGGTGACTTCCTGAAGAGGACCAGGTGAGCCCATCGTCCATTCGCCTCGCCCTCTGACCCGCCCACCTCGCAGGGCGGAGCCAAAACCATCCCGCTCCTGCAGCGACAGAACATTCAATCAGACGTGGATGGGTTCTGTGCTGGTTCTGCTGGAGGGCTTAGGTCAGAACCAGGTTCAGGTCAGGATGAAAGGACTCTGATTGGCTACCTGAGCGGTCTGGATGAGCTCGTTGATGAGGTGGACAGCGTGCTGACAGCGGTCCGGCTGACCCATCACCATGGCAACACGCTCCGGACTGATGCCGTCATCTGAAGAACATGGGTTTTAATCTGGATTACATCACAGTCCTCCTTTACCTGCACCACACCTGTCCACACACACACCTTTCCTCGCCTCGTCTGCACCGAGCTGTTTTATTTATTGTTAGTATTGTTGGTTATTTGTTCTGTCAGCCCAGTTTAATTCATACGACCAGAAAAATGATCTGGCCTAAAGAAACTGGTTTCATCTGGTTCTCCTGCTGTTAACACACCAGTCAGAAAATATATTATTTCGGCATAAACAGGCTGGTTTTAAACTACTCTTAAATAGCATTACTATCAAATAAACCAGCATTAAAACCATATTACAGTAAACAGACTGGTTTATGATTGGAGAACACATCAGATTGATCAAAGAAAAGTCCTTAATGTGAGTCATTCTGGTGTAACACACTAATGGGTCACTTTAATCTGGATTAAACTGATGCAAACAGACAAGGTTTAATGTGGTTAATGCTGATTTAATTACAGCAGGCAACAGATAAAAACAGGTGTAAACAGACCAGTTTAATCCGAGTTAACAGAACAGCTGCAAACTGGGTTAGAGTTAAATAAATGGACTAGTTTAACCTGGATTAAATTTATCTAAACAGATATGCTTTAATCTGGATCATAGTTACATAAATGGACTAGTTTAATCTGGATTAAACTGATGTAAACAGATCTGCTCTTTGATTAAACTATATTTATTTATTTGTTTATTATTTTAACCTTTTAGTCTGGTTTTAGCTACTTGTGTTATTTATTTATCGTGTTTTTACTTTTTTACGTCGGCTTCAGTCCGGTCTGAAGTCTTTTATTCTTTGTATTTATTTATCTTAATTTTTATTGCTCTTATTGCTTTTATTTATATATCCTATGTATTTTTATTTATATATCCTTTTACTTACTTATCTTAATTTTGTATTGCTTTTATTTATATATCCTATTTTTTCCATGTTACTCTGTTCCTTATTCTCTGGTGTTTTCCCCACTGTGTGAGACAGCGTTTCCTCAGGTGTTCTTAATTCCTGAGTTTGTGTGAGTGTGTGTTTATGTGTATTTGTATGTGTGTGCGTGTTTGTTTTTATATCTCTTGTATTAAGTGCTTTTAATTGTTGTATTGTTTTATGTAAAGCACTTTGAGCTGCTCCCTGGCATGAAAAGGGCTTTATAAATAAAGATTGATTGATTGATTGATTGCTCTAAACTGGATTATAGTTACATAAATGGACTAAAGACATGTAAACAGACGTGTTTTAATCTGGATTCTAGTTAAATAAATGGATTAGTTTATTCTGGATTACACTGGTGTAAACAGACCTGCTTTAAACTGGATTCGGACTCCAGCATCGTTCTGGATCTTCTTGATCATTTCTCCGTTTCTGCCGATCACGATGCCAACAGCGAACCGTGGAACTGGAACCTGGAGACAGAGAACCAGACGTGAACCTCTGTTCTATGACAGATATCTGAGGTGCGTTTGTTTGTTCATGTCGTACGTCCAGGCTGGCTCCCCCCAGTCGGGCGCTGAAGTCGTTACGTCCCGACCTGAAATCTCCGTCTTTCTCCCGGATCACCTCCAACACCAGCTCCCGGGCCGCCTGGAGGAGAACGTAGAACCAGGGTTAGATTCAACTTAAAAGATGTTGCTCTGGAAGAACCGATGAGTTCTAGACTCTTCAGAACACTTTGGGTTCCCTCCTCAAACTGTTCCAGACCAGTTTCAGGGTCCACCTGTGGTTACATTTAGTGATGTTCTACCCATCTGGTTCTCATGAGAAGATCCAATCAAACACTGAATGAATCTACAAAGTTCTGTTGAACAAACCTGAAACATCTCGTTCCCCAGAGCTTCAATGTTGTCCAAAAACCTTTAAGAACAATTTCAAGGAAAAACTGTATATTTGTGAGGTCTGATCTAGAACCTCATCTGAGCTAAAAAAAAAATGTTACCTGATCTGGAACCTTCAATATGAGCAAAAAGTTCTTCACTAGAACTAGAACCTTCAACCTAGAACCTGTGACCAATACTAAAACCTGCTTAATCTAGAACCTTTTACTCGACCTAAAACCTGTAACCCAAGTTCAAACCTCCAGCCTAATCTAGAACCGTCTGGTAAAACATCAGAACCTTTTACCTGACCAAGAAGGTGTAACTCAAGCAAAAACACGGCATTGAATGTAGAACCCTCTACCTGACCTACGAACTGTAATAAACATTTGTCTGCTCGAGAACCAAATACTTGACCTGTGATATTAAACATGAATACAGAAACTTTTCACATGACTTACAAACTTTTTCCCATTTTTTTATCTAGAACTACCAATGATCTATGACATTCTACCCGACCTAGAGACTTTAACCTAAATTGGAGTATTTCTAACAGAAGTATTGTTTTGTTTTGAAGATTCATGTCTACGGTTGGAACTAAAGGTTCTGGAGCTGAGAGGTTCAGAGTAGGAAAGTCTAGAACTACTGATTGACACTCTAATCAGCTGCTATTTGGACCCGAAACAAGAACAAACCTGTAGAATAACACCTAAACCAATCCTGCAGAACGTATGGTTCCCCAGAGAGTAGTGAAAGTACCTGCACTTTGTATGGGTCTCCAGAGATGCGAAGAGGTTTGTCGGCTCCCGTCGGCATCGGACCGTCCTGGATCATCATCATCTTCACCCCGGCTCGCTCCTGAACAAACAGAACAGAACCCACCACGGATCAGCCACAACATGAAAACACAGTGGAAGGTGGAGAACACTGATGATCTGGTTACTACGGCACCTGTTAGAACGTATGGGACTTAACTTTGGACCCAAACCAACTTAAGCCTGTTTAACCTCAGGTAGAACTTACTCCGTCAGCTAAAAGCTTGCTACCTTCTGACTGACCTACGATCTTTAACCCGGGCTAAAATCATTTCTAATCATCCTGAACCTGAGACTTGATCTAGAACCTAATTTAAGTTACAGCCTTTTCTAGAACCCAACGTACACCTTTTCACTCGACATAGAACGTACTGACTGAGCTAAAACTTAGAGACCTTAACTCAAACCTGCGCCCCAAGCTAGAACCTTCTACCTGGCCTAGAATCTTTCATCTGTCATAAATGTTATCTTATCTAGAACCTCGCATTGTATTCATTCTTTTACCTGACATAACAAACACCCTGTTATCTTATCTAGAACCTAAACTAGTTGACATTCTTTAACAGACCTTACACCTTGCTACCTCATCTAGAACCTTTAACCTGACATAACACCCCGTTATCATATCTAGAACCTAACTTAGTTTACAATCTTTTAGCTAACATAGCTAGCACCCTGTTATCTTATCTAGAACCTCACCTTGTCTACAGTCTTTAACCGACCTTCCACCTTGCTACCTTGTCTAGAACCTTCAACCTTCCTTCTGTGGTACTCCACCTGCAGCTGTTTGATGGTGTCTCCTCCCCGGCCAATCACCAGCCCCACTTTGCTGGCCGGGATCAGCATCTCCTGCACCGAGGCCCCGCCCTCCCCGTCGCCATGGAAACCGGGGCCATTTCTACAGCGATCCACGATCTGGACCAGCAGCCGCTTCGCCTGCCTGAGAACACGGTGAGCGACTGCTGTCAGGATCTGGTTAACATTTTCTCCATCAGTCACTCATTAATGTCTCGTTTTTCTCTTTGTTTTGACTTCAATTTGAAATGTTCTTCCAGAGGTTCTTAACCTGTGGTTCAGGCCCTCCAAATAGTCAACCGGCAAATCTCCTGGTCATGACATGATTAATGGAAGAGAAGAAGCTTCACAGAACTTCAAAGTTTTCTTTAATCTTTGGACTTCCATGAAATTAAATAAATTAATTAAAATGACTTGAAGCACGACAAGAAGTCACGACTAGACGATTTGTTTTGTCTTCTAAGGGGACAACAAACCGTAGAGTTTAATCTTTAACAGCATCTTCTACTTCATAAACTTCTAAAAACTGAAATCTGTAGTGCAGCTTTCTGATACAACAAAGAAAAGCTGAAGATCTTCTCAAACACGTTAAACATGTAAAATGAAATCAGTAATATTCTGTTTGACTGTCTAAAGAACTCACTCAATGCTCTCTGGAGTTCCAGTCAGGGAACATGGCCTCTCCATCAGACCTCCACTGTCTGCAAACACACGCATGGACAAACATCAACACAACGGGCTTTTAGAACCAGAAGGAAGCTGAATGCAGCTGAACAGGCTGTTACAGAAGATCTACGGTCCTGGACAGAAGTTTTAGGTTCCTTGTCCAGATCCTTGACGTCTAAACTCACCAGCAGCGATCTGGATCTTACAACCCGACTCCAGCTGGATCCTGGTGATCTGTTCTCCTCCTCTGCCGATAACTGGAGAAGAACAGAGACGAAATGAGATCATCTCAAATGTTCCACAGCAGAAGAATTTAAGACTTAAGGTTCCAGTCTGAGGATCGTGTGAAGTTCTAACTCAGATGTAAATGTTTCTGACTGAAGTGACCAAGGTTCATTTAAATGAAATGTTCTGAGTAAAATGCAGCGTTCCTGTTTAGGTACAAATGTTTTGGGGTGTTATCTTTAAATAAAATTGCCAAAATCACACATTTCATCGGCTAGAAACTCTAAATACAGAATATTTTCAACTTCCTGCTGACGGTCTTGTGTGACTGTGGATAAATGAACCAAATCTGAGCCTAAAATAAAGACATTTATGCAACATCCCTTTAATCGACACGCCTAATTTTAAAATTTTCAAAAAATAAACTCTGCGCTCAAACCAGAGTCTGTCAAAAGCACAAAGTTCTGCAGCTCTCTGACCAACTCTTCAACCACAGAAAGATCAACAACCAAATCTTTCACCAAAACAACCACAAAAAACCTAAAAGTGAAGCAAAACTACAAGAAAACTACAAGAAAATTACTCAGAATTAGTCAAGAATGACTTCAAACGTGTGTAAAGTGACTCAAAATTAGTCCAAGATAACTGGAAACTTATGCAAAAATACTCAAAATTGTCTAAAACAACTAAAATCACTAATATTGGCCTTTGAAAATGGAAAACAAGTGCAAAACCCCCAATCCAGGCTGGTCTCGTGTCTCCATAAAGTTCCTGTCAGTGTATATCTATGGATGAATCCATGTTTCTACTAAATCCAGTCTGTGGTCCACATTTCTCCAACTGTTGAGGCTCTAACATCAGTAGAATCGGATGAGTAAAAGTTTGACCAGACAAGGTTCCAGTTTTTTGCTCTTCCAAACTGAAACGTCCAAAATTATTACCATCTATCTAAAATGACTCAACATTTGTGCAGAATGACTTAAAATTTGTTCAAAATGGTGTTGAAAATGATTCTGAATCTTCCCAGAATAAGATCAAGGCCATACAAAGCTACTGAACATGAGACGGAGGCCAAACACCACAGAAGAAAAGTGAACAAAAGCTGAGATGGAGAACTGTGTTCCCTGAACTGACTGATCCATGGTTCTAGACGAGGTTCTGGTGGATGGAAGACGAACGGTCTGGGAGGTGATACTCACTGAAGCCCACCATTCTGTCAGGAACCTTGTAATCCTCTGTGATTACCCTGCTGCAACACAAACACACACATTAGCACCCCGCTCACACACAGACCCACAACCACGGCGAGTATGTGCGTCGATAAGTGATTATGTTGATGCGGCCCGCAGGAGGACGGATCTATAACACTTATCACACCTCCACACACTCGCCTCTATTTGCAAACGGGAATATGAAGCTGAGCGGCATCATTATGTGCTGAGTGTCTGATCAATAAGGAGTGCTGCTGTACCTTTGATGGCCCATGGCTGCGAGCTGGTTACCTACTGGGAGACAAAAACCCCAATTAGACAGAGCGAGGCTGAAGGAGCTGCTGACATGTTCTAAATAGATCACTAAATGAGGGCTGTGGGGCGGACACTCAAGGGCGAGGGTTTAGGTCTGTAGGTGAACGTTCTAACTCCAGAGACTAAAGGTTGGACGGGTTGTAGTTCAGGTTAAACACCGTAACTCCAAAGACTAAAGGTGGGACGGTTCCAGTTCTACATTCTGATTTCAGATCCTAAAGGTTAGACAGGTAGTACAGGTTCTACGATTGAAGGTGAAACATTCCAACCCCAGAGACTAGAGGTGAAACAAATTGTAGTTCAGGTCCTTGGTTCGTGGGCTGTCGGGTAAATATTCTAGTTCTAGAGACTAAAGGTGAGACACAATGTAGTTCAGATTTAAAAACTAACTTCAGAGACTAAAGGTCAGACAGGTTGTAGATGTAGTTCAGGTTCTAGGTTCTTGGGCTGTTTGGTAAATATTCTAGCTCCACAGTCTAAAGGTTAGACAGGATGTAGTTCAGGTTAAATGTTCTAACTCCAGACACCAGGGGTAAGACATTGTAGTTTAGGTTCAACATTGTAACTTCAGAGACTAAAGGTGAGACAGTTTAGGTTCTACATTCTGATTCCAGATCCCAAAGGTTAGACTGGTAGTTCAGGTTATAGGTTGTTGGAGTGTCGGTTAAACATTCTAACCCCAGAGACTAAATGCAGGACACGGTCTAGATTAAACATTCTAGCACCAGATGCTAAAGGTCAGACAGCATGTAGTTCAGGTTCAACATTTTAGCTTTGAAGATTCATTATAAGACAAGTTATAGTTCAGGTTTCAGGTTCTTGGGTTGTTGGCTAAATATTCTAGCTTCACAGACTGAAGTTAAGACAGGATGTAGTTCAGGTTCAACACCCTCACACTTGCAGCAGTCCTTACCTCCGTCCTCTCCGGGTCTCTTCTGTCCGGGGTAGTACAGCGAAGGCTCAACACTTCCTGAGGAGCTATTGAGGTGGGACATGGCTTCTCCTCCCATCTTCCCCACCATCTGAAACACAGGTAGAAACAGCTGTCACACCTGGATCAGAACAAACACCTGGTCAGGTAAGCAAGTACGGTTTCAGGTCACGACAAACAGGTCAAATCCTGAGTCTAAACCGGCATCGGAAAAGCCAAGTTCCAGATCTACAACAGGTCTACAGTCAAGTTCCAGATCTACAACAGGTCTACAGTCAAGTTCCAGATCTACAACAGGACTACAGTCAAGTTCCAGATCTACAACAGGTCTACAGTCAAGTTCCAGATCTACAACAGGTCTACAGTCAAGTTCCAGATCTACAACAGGACTACAGTCAAGTTCCAGATCTACAACAGGTCTACAGCCAAGTTCCAGATCTACAACAGGACTACAGTCAAGTTCCAGATCTACAACGGGTCTACAGCCAAGTTCCAGATCTACAACAGGACTACAGTCAAGTTCCAGATCTACAACAGGACTACAGCCAAGTTCCAGATCTACAACAGGACTACAGTCAAGTTCCAGATCTACAACAGGACTACAGTCAAGTTCCAGATCTACAACAGGTCTACAGTCAAGTTCCAGATCTACAACAGGTCTACAGCCAAGTTCCAGATCTACAACAGGACTACAGCCAAGTTCCAGATCTACAACAGGACTACAGCCAAGTTCCAGATCTACAACAGGTCTACAGCCAAGTTCCAGATCTACAACAGGTCTACAGTCAAGTTCCAGATCTACAACAGGACTACAGTCAAGTTCCAGATCTACAACAGGTCTACAGTCAAGTTCCAGATCTACAACAGGTCTACAGCCAAGTTCCAGATCTACAACAGGTCTACAGCCAAGTTCCAGATCTACAACAGGACTACAGTCAAGTTCCAGATCTACAACAGGTCTACAGTCAAGTTCCAGATCTACAACAGGTCTACAGCCAAGTTCCAGATCTACAACAGGTCTACAGTCAAGTTCCAGATCTACAACAGGTCTACAGCCAAGTTCCAGATCTACAACAGGTCTACAGTCAAGTTCCAGATCTACAACAGGACTACAGTCAAGTTCCAGATCTACAACAGGACTACAGTCAAGTTCCAGATCTACAACAGGACTACAGTCAAGTTCCAGATCTACAACAGGTCTACAGCCAAGTTCCAGATCTACAACAGGTCTACAGTCAAGTTCCAAGTAAAGACAGAGTCCAGGTCAACACAGGTAAGACCTCAATCAGGTCTAGAGTCAAGACCAACAACTTTTTAGTAAAGACCAAAAAGTCCAAGTCAAGAACCAAGTAAAGACCAACAGGACCCACAAAAGACCAACAAGTCCAAAGTCAACTGAAAGATAATGTCCAACATGTTCCTAGTAAAACTCCAAGTAAAGCTTCGAGTCAAGTCCCATGTAAAGGCTATCGTGTCCCAAGTCAAGCTCAAAGCAAAGACCAACAAGTTCCAAGTCACGTGTGAAGACTACTAATCCCAAGTCAATTAAAAAGCAAACCCAACATGTCCCTAGTCAAATTCCAAGTTAAAAACTGCCAAGTCTCACAAATGAAGTTAAAAAGGGACCAACTAGTCTAAGGTCCAGTCACAAGTCCAGTCCAGGTCAACACAAGTCGATCAAGGTCATCAAGTACAAAAGTCCGGATACACAATCCCAAGTCCTGCATCAAGACTAACAGACCAGAGTCAACAAGTCAGTGTGGACCAAATGTGATGATACATCAACTCTATGAAAACTACAGAAGTCATGACAGTTTGAGGGTTTTAAACGGATCTGAATTTAGCACCAGAACCAGAGCAAAGATCAACAACAAACTGCAGTGAGTGTGGCGGTGGAGGCCTCAGCAGACAGTTTAACATCAGACTGTTGTTTCCTCCTCCTCACTGCAACCAACTGGATTCCTAATAAGGCTGCAGAGTTCCTGCTGCAGACTCAGACATGACCAACAGATACCAGATAGCTGGGATCACGTACAACTGCACATGTTCCCACAGCAGAAACTCACTGAGCTCTACGGTATCATTCCAAAACAACGACCCAGAACCGTCCAACCAGCCAGTCAGGAATATCTTTAAATAACCACAATGAGACGCAAAATTAGACAAAAACAACCAAATAAGACAAAAATAAGACTTTAAGTGAGAAAAACAAGCAAAAAAAAGACACAAAATGAGATAAAAACAACCAAATATGACAAAAATAAGATTAAAAAAAACTACAAAAATAAGACAAAAATATGACAAAAATAAGACATTAAGTGAGAAAAACAAGGCAAAAAATGACAAAATGAGACAAAAACAACGAAAAATGACAAACATAAGATTTAAAAAAACTACAAAAATAAGACAAAATTTGAAAAAAATAAGACAAAAATTACACAAATAAGACACAAGTACAAAAATAACACAAAAAATTACAAAAACAAGAAAAACATGAAAACAAGACAAATAAATGACCAAAACTAGACACAAAGAACCACAAAAAGTGCTCCAAGCTAACAGAAATTAGTCTCATTTTCTGAACGTTTTTGAAAACCGTGGGACTAAATGTAATAACGAGGAACACTAACATGTCCTCCACTTTAGAGATTTAAACCATGATCATAAAACACATGAAACACCAGGAAGGAGAGAGAAAACAAGCTTCTAGTACAGAACAGCAAGAACCACATAAAGTAAAAGCATCTTACTTCAGGAACCAAACGTCTGACTCTCTAAAACACATCTAACCGTTAACAGTTTTATAGCCTCTGAAGAAGCTGACCTCCGTTCTGCTGTTTGGTTTTTCTGTCTCCATTTTTGTAGTTTTTAGCTCATTTTCATCTCCCGTTGTCTCCTCCTTCTGTAGATGTTTCTCTATCTCCATGTTTCCTCTCTGCTCATCATCAGTAGATGTTCCTCCATGCTGGATGGATCTCCAACAACCTGCTCCTCTGCTCCGTTTATCTCATTGGTTTTCCTCTCAGTCTCCCTTGTTGTCTCCATTTTGTCATTTGTTGTCATTTTTTCTGATTAAACCTGTGTGTCAAACAGAACGTCTGGGTTTCCTGACCTGCAGCTCTGCAGAACTCGACATTCTGAACCCAGGTTCCTCCAGCAGATCCAGTCTAACGTCAGCAGAACGTTGACGCAACGTTTCATGTTCTGGTTTTTCTCGTCTGTCTGTTGACAGTAAAGTCAGCAGCTGCTCCACATGTATTAGCAGTTAGCTGCTAGCTCACACACACAGCTGAAACCTTGAACGTTTCCAAGATAAAGAGTAAAGTGTGCAGCTCAGCGACACACGACAGCTTGGTCTGCTGCAGCTGAACGCACCTGTAAACATTTGTACACACCTGTAAACACCCATAAACACACCTGTAAACATTTGTACACACCTGTAAACACCCATAAACACACCTGTAAACATTTGTACACACCTGTAAACACCCATAAACACACCTGTAAACATTTGTACACACCTGTAAACACCCGTAAACACACCTGTAAACATTTGTACACACCTGTAAACACCCGTAAACACACCTGTAAACATTTGTACACACCTGTAAACACCCGTAAACACACCTGAACGCAATTGTACACATCTGCAAGCACCTTTACACACACCTATACACATCGGTACACATCTGAATGCTTCTGTACACACCCGTAAACACACCTGTACACACCTGTACACACCTGTAAACACCTGTAAACACACATAAACACACATAAACACACTCACTGTGCCAAAACAACTGCATTTGTTACTTTTAACCAGGAGACCGAAGAAACTTTGCTGCAGGATTCGGTTCATGAGGAACACAAACGTTCTGCTTCATGCAGAGACGAGTTCAGGTTGAAGTGCTGCAGGAACTCAGAACCAGAGCAGCTGGAGGAACAATAAGAAGAAGAACAACCAGGGAACAGAGGAGCTAGTGGCTGGAGATCCATCCAGCATGGAGAAACATCTTCTACAGATGATGAGCAGAGTAGAGAGGAAACATGGAGATAGAACATCTACAGGATGAGGACACAACAGTTGTATAAAAAGATGAACACACTGAAACAACCAAACTGTGACTCTTAACTACAAAAACATGTTTGACGGCTAAAAAGTCACCAAACCGACCAGAAAAAGATGAAAACAACCTAAATGTGACACAGAACTACAACAGAAACACAAAAAGACAAAAATGTGACGCACCAGTGAGGAAACAACACAAAAACTACAAACATCCTCAAATAAAAGTTCACAGCAGAGATATTGGACCGACGCTGGACAGGAGGTCTCACTCTGTTGGACGTAGAGACGAACAACTAACCAGAATATGACCCAAACATGGCCGACATGATAATAGGAAGCACCAACCAATCAGAGCTTCAGCTTTACTTCAGGGAAAACTAATGCAGAAACTGCTATTAAACTGAAACCACTTCAGAACATCTGATCATCAGAACATCGATCAGGACGAGTAGTGAAGCATCTTCACCTCATACACTACCACCGTTACCCAGGAAGTTATCCACGAATAACGATGCTGCCGCCACCGTGCTTCAGACTACTCATTGAAAAAGAAAGTATTTTGGGATTTTTCCACTAAATACTAACAGGAAGTGAAGGTCAGCTTGTTGCTTCCAGCTGTTTAGGACTGTTTCCTCTGAGTTCACTAAAAACCTGCAGCATTTTGTAGCTTTTTGTCTCAGTTTGTGGGTATTTTGTAGTTTTCTGTCTGTTTGTGGTAATTTTGTAGTCCTTTCGTGTCAACCTGCAGCTCCTAAACTAACCGGTTAGCCATCCTGATAAACAGGAGGAAAGTCTGTGTTCACTGATTTTTATTATTGTCTAGAAGATAAGACTGAACTTTATTACTGTGCTGAAGGAACTTTTTTATGGATATTACTCAGAAAACCAAACCACGCAATCAGAGAAATTCAGTGTCTGATGAAAAAGTTAAAAAAGTTAGGACAAATTACTGAAAATAAAAAACTGGACTCTACTGGAATAGAAAAGTAAAACTCGCAATAACAATCTGTCAGGATGCTTCCTGTCCTGTACAAGTCTCAGTTTTACCGTTGGACTGAAAACGTTTCACTTTAAACACAGTCTGAGCTAAAAGCAGCGACGCTAACGGACAGACGTGGAAAACTTTGAGATGTCTGAAGTGATTTAGAAACCTTCTCCACATTTCAGCTCCAATACGGATCTAAAAAACATCCCAGAGAGCAAAAGACACAGTTTGAAGAGAATAAAACACCAGCTGACATGTCCGCAGCGATAAAAACGGGGTGCGATTCAGAAGAATGTGTTTTAAATTCAGTTTGTTGTTTCCAGCTGTTGACCAGTTTTTCCTCTGAGTTTGTTAAAAACCTGAACCAGGTTTAGCCCAAAACAAAACCAGACTTTGCCGTCTCCAAGTCAGATTAATAGTAAAGTGATCCAGATTTTAGTTTGTTGCTTCCAGTTGCTGAGTTTGTTAAAAACCTGCAGCGTCAGACGTTAGCCAGATTTCTTCGGTGCCGTTTCAGGGTTTCTCTTCTCTTTTTGTGGTCATTTAGTGTTTTTATTTAGTCCTTTTTTAACAATCAGGAATAAGTGACAACATAAATGCAAAACAACCACAAAAAGACGAGACGTTACGAGTTTAGATGCAGCTTCTAATAAACTCTCATGTGGATCCTGCTGCAGGTTTTTAATGACCTCAGAGGAAACAGTCCTAAACAGCTGGAAGCAACAAGATGACCTTCAGTTCCTGTTAGTATTTAGAGGAAAAGAATGACTGTCATGAATCTAATCTCTCATTTTGTCACTGTAAAGTTTAACTTTGCCGCTTCGGTTTGTAACGGAAGTAGGTGTTTTGCGAACTACCTCTGCTCTCTGCGACGGCTTTTTGGGTGAATTTCAGAGCGGAAATGTAAAAAAAAGTTTCCAAAACTGCAGTTCAGTCGTAACACAGGAGCTGCAGGGACTCTTTGGAAGGTGGAAACCAACATAAGAAGACAGCATAACCAACAGAAGAATTGGTTATAATCCACGACCCGGAGCAGGTAATAAAGGAGTTTAGTCAGTTTTTTACCAACAATTAACTCAGAGGAAAAACTCCTAAACAGCTGGAAGCGATGAGCTAAAACCTGGACGACATTAGTATTATTTCTGAGCTGTTCGTCATCGTAAAGTTTAACTTTATTGACATTTCGGTTTGTACCAGGCGTACAGCCGGTGTTTTCTGATGTTTTTTGGGTGAATTTCAGAGCCGAAACATAGAAAAGGTTTCCAAAACGTTTCCTACAATCCTGGTTCAGGTTTTTAATAACCTCAGAGGAAACAGTCCTAAACACTGGACGACATTAATAATATTCTGAGCTGTTTGTTGCTGTAAAGTTTAACTTTAATCACATTTCAATTTGTAACAGGTGGAAAGCTGTGAAGTTTGTGATGTTTTTAGGTGAATTTTGGAGCTGAAATGTCTAAAAAAAGTTTTCAAATCTTCAGTTTTTCTGGTGTGTGTCTACAGAGCAGCTTCCGCTGGTTCTGGTGGAGCCGGGTCCAGGTGGATCCGGCTCCACCAGAACCACCAGAACCAGGTGAGTAAAGTCAGACTCCACCAGGTGAGTGCAGTCAGACTTTCCTCGCCTGGTTCTGAAGGTTCTGGACCAGCTCAGTGAGTGACAGCAGCAGCTCGGAGCCTCCGGGACCAGGCAGCGGGTTCTGGTGGGACCCGTGGACCGACACACCTCCTGCCCTATGTGGGGCTGTTGCATAACGAGCCTACTTTCTAACTTACAGTAAACAGGCTATAGGCGGAGGGGGTCCGGCTCCACGTGAGCTCCAACCGGGCCGGGGTGGGGGGACACAAACAAAAAGTCTCGCCCCCCGAGTCCGGTTCGGGGCTTTTTCCGCCGTGTTTCTGCCCCTCGGCACCAACAGGTTGCCCCAGCCTCAGTGACACGTGTGGCCAAACTTCTGCCCCGCTCCCCCCGCCGCCGCTCTCCGCCGCCTCCCCCCGCCGGGTCCCGCTGCGTTCCCTCCGGGGTGACAGCTCCACAAACTGTCCCCGAACTAACTCCCGGACCGTGTCGGCCCGCGGCGGAGCGTCCCGAGTCCAACTCCGGACCGCTTTCCGAGGCTAGTTAGCATGCTAACTGTGAGTGTGAGTTGACGGAGCGCCGAAGTTCGGAGCGGTGGCGGCACAACAGTTCGAATAAAAGTGCTTCGGCTCGACCCAAACAGCCCGGTTCGGCCTGGAGAGGGTGCGAGCCGAGCCCCAGTGTGGTTGTTACCTGCCGGGCCCTCTGTAAGACATCGGCCAGGCCGTCAGACTTCAGCCCCGGCTGGTTCATCGAGGCCTGTCCCTGCACCAGCTCCGCCATCATAGCGCCACTAGCCGCTAGCCGTTAGCAGGATTAGCTCCTGATGCTAATGGAGCTGAAGCTGCTGTCAGAGAGAGGAGAGAAGCCAAGAGGCATCACTCCGTCAAGGATTCAGGAGCCCAGAGCAGCTTATCAAGAAATTAATGAAAATCAGATCCTGGAGCAGCATAGAGATAGTAAGTAAAAAGGCAAAATAAATGTCTGCTGTTTACTTCTAAGAGTTTCTGTTTTTAATAAAAAAATTCTGTTTTTATAATGTGTGACCTGAAGCTGCTCTATTTTAGTGGCAGCATCATTATATGAAGCACGGTGGTGGCAGCATCGTGATGTGTTTGTTTCTTTTATTTAAGGCTAGGTTTTTAATTTAAAAGCATGCTATTCTGTAGTTTACGGTTTCGTGCTTTAATTGTTCGAGAGTACAAACAGCATCAGCAACGAAAACAATGAAATCTTCTCATATTAAAAACGATTCTTACACGTTTCTGGTGTTTTTTCTGATAAAACTTAGCAGTTTGAACATCTGGGCTGAACATCTCTGAGAGTAGCTGGTCGGTATGTCTGTCAGAGACGGAGTGGATCATTACGGTAATAGAGGATCTGTGCCGCTGCTCAGCTGTTAGCTGCTCTGGGGCTGTTTCCGCTTCCGCGTTGAGTCACGTGTCTGAGGCAGCTCCACAGGTGGAGAGAAGTTTGAACAGAAGAAGAAGAAGAAGAAGAAGAAGAAGAAGAAGAAGAAGAGAGTCCACTGTGAGATCAGTTGCTGCCATGTTTGTTTGTTTGTTTTGTGTGTGTGTGTGTGTGTGTGTCTGTGTGTGTGTGTGTGTGTGTGTGTGTGTGTGTGTGTGTGTGTGTGTGTGAGAGAGACCTGTGACCTTTGACCTCTGATGTTTTTCTGTGGTTGAATAAATAAAGTTTGTTTATTCAAAAGGCTCCAGGATTGCTTTAATTTTCAGAGATGATTTACTGATCAGCTCATTTATTGATCTGTGACATAAAACTGTATTGATCAGGTGTTTCAACAACAAACAGCAGGAAGCTAAAGACCAACAGCTGAGAAATTAACTGTAAAAACAGAAACACTTTACAGGAAATTAAATCACATAACACACAAAAACACAAAGTTCAAACACAAAACGATGACAATAACACAAAATAACACCAACAGCACAGAGAGGCTCAGCCATTCGCTGTGTTTTTATGCTACTATTTGAGCTGCAGCCCTTTGGTTCAGCCCCTGTTTAAATAATATTTAATAATATTTAACCTCCTAAACCAGGGGTGTCCAACATGAGGCCCGTGGTCCAAAAGTGGTCCTCCAGAGGGTCCAATCCGGCCCTCAAAGTGGAAAAATTCCAGAGAAGACATTAACTGCAGATTGTAAATTAGTAAAACGACAAATTTAAAATCATTTCTAGACCTCTGATCACTGATAGTTAGTGGAGATGAAGAAGCAGATGT
Source organism: Acanthochromis polyacanthus (assembly GCF_021347895.1). Classification (NCBI taxonomy): domain Eukaryota; kingdom Metazoa; phylum Chordata; class Actinopteri; family Pomacentridae; genus Acanthochromis; species Acanthochromis polyacanthus. The sequence continues at coordinate 1,067,655 of NC_067119.1, read as the reverse complement.
TCTGAGGAGATCAGGAAAAACTTTAGTCCTATTTGGTTGATTTGCTGAATTTTAGTTTTTGTTGTAATTTCACCTGTTTTGTGTTAGTTTTGTTTTTTCATGGTAAACTTGGCTGTTTTCATAGTGACTGTGGTCCTTATGATGATGATTTTATGTCTTTTTGTGGGGATTTTGGGAGTATATTTGAACCTTTCAAGGTAGTTTTGGCTTTATTTTGTGATGACTTTATGTCTTTTTAAGGTAGTTTGGACCCCATTTGTGGTGCTTTTGCATCTTTAATGTAATTTTGGTCTTTTTGTGCTGGTTTTGTGTTTCTTTGTGCTAATTCTGACCTGTTGTTGGTGGCTTGGTCTCTTTTTGTGGTGACCTAGTGTTTTTTACCCAGCATATGAACATTTCAGGACAGTGTTGCTTCTTTTTGTGGTAGTTTTACAGTTTTAAAATAGGGATTATTTAATTCATCGTTAATTTAATCTCCAGGAAACGCTCTGAGATCAGCAGAAACTTGTTGTAAATCTGTGTTTTCTTTCTTTAAACCTTCTAACTGACCTGTGTGACTTTACTAGCTCTTTATATCTTCTTCTTGATGTTATAATTTTTCATAATTTCAGAATTATCTCACACATCTTTAGATATTTTCTGATCTGAAGATACACAAATGTAAGGAAGTGGTCTAAACCAAAGTGCTGTGTAAAAAATGAATGTTTTTGAATGTTTTTTGATGATATTTTAAGAAAAGATACACATTTAAAATTTGTACTTTTCTTGATGAATAAATAATGTCATTTTAGTTTCATTAAACACCTCAAGTGGTTTTTTGTTGTTGTTTTTTAAAGAAAATCGCCCCATTTAAAGTCTTTTTACATCTCAGTTTGGTGGTTTTATGTCTTTAGATGCATAAAAGTCACTACAAGGAAAATAACATTTAAATGTTGTTAAAATAAGGTACAGATTGAATCTGCATTTTTAATGTTTTGCTGTCTTTGCTAACTTTTTATTTTGGTGCCTTTTAGACTTTACTGTTTTGTATCTTAAAGAAAACATACTATTATAAATATGTATTATTATTATTATTATGAATTCTACATAGAGACGAATCAGAGTCTTTCAAGGTCTGACACTGAGTTAATGAAGGTAAAGATGATTTTAGATATTAGACCCTGACATTTTCTCTCAGTCAGTTTCCCTGAGTGTGTGTGTGTGTGTGTGTGTGTGTGTGTGTGGGGGGGGGGGGGGTAAAGAGCTGCAGAGTGGAAAATGATGGCTTGTGAAGAGGCTGTTGTTGGATGTCAACAGGAAACGCTAACAGCCTTAAGTGGCATTAAGACCCACTGCAGTGTGTGTGTGTGTGTGTGTGTGTGTGTGTGTGTGTGTGTGTGTGTGTGTGTGTGTGTGTGTGTGTGTGTGTGTGTGTGTGTGTGTGTGTGAGTGTGTGTGTGTGTGTGTGTATGTTGCTAATAATGGGGGTCCTGTTCGTTGGACCATATGGGGCTTTTCTGTCTCACATTAAAGCATCTTAATAGAAAGTATAGAAGCAATAGAGTGTGTCTGTGTGTGTGTGTGTGTGTGTGTGTGTGTGTGTGTGTGTGTGTGTGTGTGTGTGTGTGTGTGTGTGTGTGTGTGTGTGTGTGTGAGTGTGTGTGAGACATAGTCTGGTCCTCACTTGGGGACAAAGGACAGTTTGAGGTGCTTTCAGCTGTATTTCCCATCAATCAATCAAGATTTATTTATAGAACACTTTTCAACACTCAAAAGTGACCAAAGTGCTTTCTTTCCCGTTAAAATCAAGCAATAAAATTAGAATAATAATTTCCCATCAGGGTTTGTCCAGATAAAATCATCCAAAGTTCCCTCAGAACATCTGGTTCTTCATCTGCAGTATTTTTATTAATGATCAGAAATGATTTTAAATTTATAGTTTTACTCATTTAAAATCTACAATCACCAGAGAAGTCCTCAACACTGGTTTTAAAGAATGGACAAAAAACAGATTTAGTCTTTAGATTGTGACACTTTGAGTGGATGAAAAATGAATCTGGTCTGTGAACGAATCAAACCTGCAGTAATGTGACATAAAACAATCCAAAAGGATGAAAAGCCACCAACCTGGGATCTAAAAAGACTAAAAACCACCAACCTGGGACCTAAAAAGACTAAAAGCCACCAACCTGGGATCTAAAAAGACTAAAAACCACCAACCTGGGACCTAAAAAGACTAAAAGCCACCAACCTGGGACCTAAAAAGACTAAAAACCACCAACCTGGGATCTAAAAAGACTAAAAACCACCAACCTGGGACCTAAAAAGACTAAAAACCACCAACCTGGGACCTAAAAAGACTAAAAGCCACCAACCTGGGATCTAAAAAGACTAAAAACCACCAACCTGGGATCTAAAAAGACTAAAAACCACCAACCTGGGACCTAAAAAGACTAAAAACCACCAACCTGGGATCTAAAAAGACTAAAAGCCACCAACCTGGGATCTAAAAAGACTAAAAGCCACCAACCTGGGATCTAAAAAGACTAAAAGCCACCAACCTGGGATCTAAAAAGACTAAAAGCCACCAACCTGGGATCTAAAAAGACTAAAAGCCTGTCCACAATAGTGAGTATGACGGTGTTACCTTGGGAGGTGGGAAGGCCAGTGACAAAGTCCACCGCTATGTGGGACCAGGGGCGCCGGGGAATCGACAAGGGTTGAAGGAGACCTGGGCTGGCTTGGTTGGCTGTCTTTCCGCGAGCGCAGGTCGTGCAGGCCGCCACGAACTCTTTGGCATCAGCCTCCATAGAGGGCCACCAAAACCTCTGATGGAGGATCTCCATCATGCAGCTGGTGCCAGGATGACAGGCAATCCGGGATGAATGTCCCCAGTGGAGAACCTGGGAACGGACGGACTGAGGAACAAACAATTTCCCACTTGGGCTGTTACCTGGGTCAGGGGACGTCTCTTGGGCCTGTCGCACATCTGCCTCTATTTGCCAGGTTAGAGAAGCCATGAGGCAGGATTTGGGCAGAATGGGTCCAGGTTCTTCGCTGTCCTCCTCCCACGGTGAATCATATCCCGAAGGACGTCGTTTATGAGGCTCTGAAACACAGCAGGGGCATTGGTGAGTCCAAAGGGCATCACCAAGTATTCAAAATGGCCTAGGGGAGTGTTGAAGGCAGTTTACCATTCGTCCCCTTCCCTAATGCGGACGAGATGGTATGCATTCCTCAGATCTAGTTTAGTGAACACTTTAGCCCCCTGGAGGGGCGTGAAAGCAGAGTCCATAAGGGGCAGTGGAAAGGAGTTCCTCTTCAGGATGTTATTCAGCCCCCTAAAATCTATGCACGGTCTTGGGGATCCATCCTTTTTCTCGACGAAAAACCCCCCAGCTCCCACTGGGGAAGAAGGTCTAATAATTCCAGAGGCTAGGGACTCTCGAATATAGTTCTCCATCGCAGACTGTTCAGGTTTGGACAGGCTATAGAGTCGGCTGGAAGGTAAGATTGCCCCCTCCAACAACTCAATAGCACAGTCGTACGGTCGGTAGGGCAGAAGGGACATGGCCTTGGTTTTACTGAACACTTGGGCTAGGTCATGATACTGAGATGGAACGGACTCTAGGTTGATCGGCTCAGGGCTGTTTGGAGTCACTGAACTGGAAGGAGCAAGGGCTGAGACCAAACAGTTCTGATGGCAGTCGGTGCTCCAAGCCAGAATTCGTCCCTGCCGCCAATCCAACTGGGGGTTATACCGCACTAGCCAAGGATAGCCCAACACCATCGGAGAACTGGAGCCCTCCATAATACAAAAAGAAATCTTATCGCAATGATTTCCAGCAATAATTAATTCCACAGGAACAGTTCTACATGAAACCCTGCTAGATGGATTCCATGTAAAGAGCAAGCCGACAGGGGTTCTGTAGGAGGCACAGTAGGAACATTCAGTTGCCTTACCAGGTTTGCGTCCATGAAGCTTTCTTCTGGCCCCGAATCCACCAAGGCAGGAACAGGGAGCGACACCATTCCCCAGCAGAGCGTTGTCCTCATCTGGAGTCGTTGCGGGGGAGAGGACAGGACTTGGCCCACCAGAACCTCCCCAGTTACTGGTGGGCCTTTTCTTTTGCTCGATGACGGGAACAAAGTGGCCAGGATCTCCACAGAACAGACAAAGTTTGGCCTCTCTCCGGTAATCCTTCTCCTTAGTGGAGAGTTTAGCGTGGCCCAGTTGCATAGGTTCTGATTCCTCCGCCGAGGGTTCTGGGGATTTGAGTCGTCGAGTGGGGGTAGGAGGACCATGGTTACTGGGTTGCCGAACCTGCCTCTCTCTGCGTCTCTCGCACATATGAGAATCCAGTTTTATGGCAATGTCTATCCACTGGTCGAGCGTCGCTGGTTCGTCTTTGAGAGTCAGTTGGTCCTTTATGACCTCCGTAAGGCCTTAATAGAAGGAGTATCGGAGAGCAGAATCATTCCAGTCGACCTCCACTGCGAGGGTCCGGAACTCTCAAGCATATTCTGCCACACTCCGGGATCCTTGGATGGTCGAAGTTCTTCTTCATCTCTGCCATGAAAGCCAAATATGAGTCGCACAGGAGGTCCTGGCGTTTCCACACTGTGGTTCCCCACTCCCGAGCATCACCCGCTAACAACCCAATTAGATAGGCGATGCAAGACCGGTCGGTAGCATAAGACTGTTGTGATTCTTGTGTGATTTTAGTCCCATTTCATGGAATTAGACCTATTTTTAATTTAAAAAAAAAAAACCCACACATCTTAATTCTGGTAAAAACTGACACCAGATCAGTTTTACATCCATCCAGGTGTCTGGATTCTGCTCATTTTCTCTGTAACCAACTGTAATCATCAGTATTATGGGATGTATTGTTTCAGTACTGATGTGTTTTTACTGGTATCTTGACAACACAAACGTCTACTGAGAGTCGACTGCAAACTAACAGAAGTCAAAGAAGCTGTTGATATTTCTGCATTTATTTTTAAGTTTCCATAAAAACACATAAAGTCACAAGAAAAAGACGTGAAATTAAAATAAAAAGACCAAAAACTGCTCCTGATCTGGAGCCGATTCTTTTATTTACAGACCAACGGAGTTTTTGTTCTGGTTCCTGACAGAACCAATGGAGAAAAAAGAAAAACTGAAATTATCCACATGATTAGAGCACAACCCTCATTCAGCCTTCACACACACACACACACACACACACACACACACACACACACACACACACACACACACACACACACCGTCTAGTCTTTCAGTTTCCAGTCCATTTGACTCTAATACACCTCCTTATCTTTACCCCCCCACCTCGCCCTCACTGCCCCCCGCTGGCTGCTGCAATAAGAAGAATCGACACACAACGTCTGGAGACACACAACCACTGGGAGGTGTGTGGACGGTCCAGAGAAAATAGCTCAAGGAATCAGTGACATATCCGAGCAGGAAAGCACTGAATCCACTATTAAGTCCATGTTCATCATTCAGTCTGTAGTTTCCAATGACTCCTAGAGCTCTGAATTTATGATGGAACCTCTGAAACACACAAATCTTTTTCTCCTGTGTTTTGGTTCTTTCATAGATTATTTAAAGTTCTTCTATAAATGTGACTAAATCTGCTGGATCATAAATGTAAACAGAAACTTCAACTGTGAATTTTGTTGATCTATAAAGTTGTTAATCTAATTTTCTTAGTTCCGTGACCTCTTAACTTCTCCTGAGTGATTCCAGTCGACTACAGCTGCTGACTCCTCTGATCAGTTTAACTAGAACCATTAGATCCGCTCATTAGACTCAAACTCTACAGGGGGAACATCTGAGGAGCTCAGCAAAGATCTGAAGAAGAAAATCATTGATTTGAACCAGTCAGAAAGTCACCTGGAGCCGTCTGAAAGCAGCTTCAGATCCACAATCATCTGTTTGTCAGAATAACGTTCATGGTCCAGGTGTGTTACTGCCACCATCAGGAAGAAAACACAAACTACCACCTGCTGCTGAGAGACCATTGGTCACGATGGTCAAAGTCAACCAGGAACCATCAGAAAGCAGGTCTGGATGGATGAGAAGCTGCTGGAACACAGCTGTCAGTGTCCACAGGGTTCTAGAAGATCCATGAAGAAGGAAGTTCTTCCTCTAGAAACAGAACCTTACAGCTCCACTCATCACATGGACAAAGAAAAAGTTCTGGAGGAAAGTTCTGAGGTCAGATGGAAGAAAACCTGAAGGTGAGGCCTTTAACCCCAAGAACTCCAAACCTATCATCAGACATGGAGGTGGCAGCATCATGCTCTGTGGAACTGGAGCGTCACACAAAGTAAACGGAATAATGAAGGAGGATCACCTCCACGTTCTTCAGGAGAACCTAAAACCATCAGCAGAAGGTTGATCTTGGACACAGTTGGATGTTTCAACCAGACAATGAGCCCAAACTCACATCAGACGTGGTAAAGAAATGGTTCCATCAGGATGGAATGAAGGTTCTAGAATGAAGGTTCTAGACTGGTCTCCCCAAAGTCCTGACTTAGACCCATTAAGAACCTGAAGAACCAAGACTTGAGTCAATTAAATTGATAATAATGATGCTGCTGCCACCTCCATGCCTGACTGTAGGTCTAGAGTCCAGAGGAGTCAAAGCTGGTCTGATATTCAGACCTCTGCATTACTGCAGCCTGCTGCTTTTAGACGATGCATTACTGCGACCTCCTGCAGACTGCATCCATTACACACACACACACACACACACACACACACACACACACACACACACACACACACACACACACTAACAGGAATCTTCTTCAGTCTGTGTCAATCAGAAGTCTTTATTTTATCAGAATTTCATATTTATCACCACAGAAACAGACAAATTCACCAAAACAAAAATACCACACAAAGAGACACTAAACCAGCACATAAATACACAAACTCTGTATTATTAAGAAGATATTTCATGTGAAAAAATAATCTTTGTGTACAGCAGCGCTGATCCAAACCACCAACTAGTCTTTATTAAACTTTATTTTCTGTTCCACATCAAACAATAACATGCAATCTAAAGAAATGACATTCTATCACAGTTTTAACTGTGATTTTACAGGTTTCACTGTTAAATTACAGATATTAACCAGAGAGAAAAAAATGTGTGCATCAACCATAAAAACAAATCTAAGCAATAGTACACAATAAGACACGGCTGGAAGGACTGGACACACAATCACACAACGTTAGACAACACAATGCACAACTCAGACTCAAAGTCAGCACAAAAGGCTGATTTAGCAACAAAAACGACAAAACTCCCACAAACATGATGAAAAAATTACCACAAAAACGTGAAATCACCACAGAAGGAAGTAACGTCAGCACGTAGACATGATTTAACAACAACGATATAAACGAAGGCTCAGAATGACTTAAAGCTGCAAAATCACAAGAAAGCTCAAATCACCTCACAAAGATGTGATCTAGCATCACAGCTGACATAAAAGTCCAACAAAAACGCAAGATAATAATGAAAAAATCATCACACAATTACCACACAGACATGTGAAATCACAACAAAAGGATGTAAGTTCAGCACAAGAAAACATGGCAAATGAAAAAATAAACGACATTCAATTCCTACAAAGCAGCTTTATGAAAATGGTTATCTTTTACAGCATGTGATCGGTAGATTCCACAGCCTGACTGCATTGAAATCAAATCAAATATTAGTTTGCAGATATTAGCAAAAGGAAATCTATATATGAAGTAAAGAAAATTAGAAAATCCTTTTTACTGATACTAATAACAACCAAAATCATTGAGAAAATATAAATTTACTGTAAATAACGTTCACATCCAAGGACATTTTTTTCTTTTACGATGTTTGACCATAAAATGACCCTGATATGCTGGATTGAAATCTGCTAAAATGCTAGTTATTTGACAGTTATTTCACAGTTTGTTGCTTTTTTTAAACATATTTTTGGCTTTCTTGCTGCCAGATTGTCCCTGTTGGCCACAGCAACGCTCGTTCTGCCTTTCTGGATAAAATAATGTTTGTGTGAGGCGACAGGAAGTGAGGCAGAGCCGTGGTGTTGGAGGATGAAGGTGATGAAGAGGAGTGGTGTTTACCGTCGGCTGAATACAAACAGCCTGATTTCACCCTCCTGAGTGTCTAAGTGATAATAAAGTGCAGTCGGACCTCCTGCTGAGGAAACTCACATCAGCTCCAAACACAAAATGTCATCTGAGTTTCAATCTGAGCCGCTGAGAGTCGGCAGCAGCAGAACTATTACAGCTGCTGGAAACACCTCCGTCATTCCATCTCACAGCTTTTATTTGTATTTATCCTCCACCTCGGCTTCACAGCATGCTGCAGGACTGAGCTGTGGTCTCAGACTCCTTCTGTTCCTTCAGATTCCTTCATTTAACGTTAAACTCTTCTGTACAGTCAGCTCAGTGCAGCAAATGAACATCTTTAACTGTAATTATTTCAAAGGAATCACTGTTATTTTATGGATTTATCATCTTTTCTTATACTACATGTAAAACCTCACAATACTGCAGACAAATGTATGACACCAACACCACAACTGTAAAAAAAAAACACAATATATATGTGTACTATAGTGATATTTGGCAATACTTGAAAGAAAAAAATGTATATTAAGGACTGACAGATGGTACCTAAACTGTTTCAACCTGTAGTTTAAGAAACGCTGATTTAAATGGTGTAAAACATAGCGTAATGTTATTCTATTATTTGTAAAATTACAGAGTCTGGACAAATATTTGACGGACACCAAATACTGAATATCATCACCAACACAATAACTCCACCATGAAGCATGGTGGTGGCAGCATCATGATGTTCCTCAGCAGCAGGTCTTGTAAAGGTAGAGGGTAAATGAAATCCTGGAGGATGAATTGATGATGAGATGTTTAGAAGATCAGTTTTCCATCCAGATAATGAGTCGAAGCAAACTGACGAAGATCCTCAGAGATGTTTGAAGACAACAAGGTGGAAGTTCTGGAGGAGTCAAAGTCCAGACCTTAGTCCACCCGAGAACTAGAGTCTGGACCTGAACAGTTCTGTTGACTTCAGGATCCCTGAGGAACCTGACAGTTTATAAATGTTTATAAAGAAGGAGGTAGAACATTCAGACTGATGGAGACCAACACTAAAAACTGAGTGGAAGGAGGAGAACACTGATGGAACCACAGATTTATGTTTAATCTTTCTAATTAACCAACATTAGTTTGCAGGAATCAGTTTTTACTTTGACAGGAAAGACTCTTATTTTGGTAAATTCTCCAAGCTCCAGAATGAACAGATTAAAGTAGAACCTTCAGATGTTCCTGGTGGTAGACACAGACAGTCACTCACACACTTCATTTACTTGAAGTTTTAATCTAATTATTGGCTCTTTTGGGGGGGTCCTTTGTGTCCCAGCAGGCCGGGTGCAGGGGTGTCGCTGACAAAGACCTCGTCCACAAACATTTAGTCCCGTGTTCTGGTGTCATTTAGCACCGGTGGGGGGTCCTGAATGCAACAGCAGATGGAAACCAGATTAGGCCACCCGTCACCCCCGTTCTCCACACTGCTGCCTTTCTCCTCCACAAAAGTTCCTCTCTGCCCCCCCATCGGCCCATCAGCCCCCATCGGCCCCCATCGGCCCCCCTAGTCCCCCTAAGCCTCTTTTATTGCTCATTTGAACACGATGAAGACGAAGCAGCGTCTCCTCGGCCAGAAAGCAGCAGTAATGAATTCATGAGCTGCAGAGACCTTGATCCTCTGCCGCCCCCCACCGCCGCTGGGGGAGGGGCACCATTGTTCAGGAGTATATAGGCTTGTCTATTACACACACACACACACACATTCTCTCTCTCTCTCTCTCTCTCTCTCTGAAAAGACCATTTATCGTTAAAGAGCCATTTGATGGACCCCCCCATAAACACACTTTCATTCAGCTTCACTCTGTTACAGAAAACGGCAACAGAAGGTGGAGAGTCGACACAAAGACGCCATGAAATTCAATTAGCAGCTCAGAGCGGAGGGAACAACTGCAGCCGGAGGACGCCTTGTCATAGGGGGACGCTGGGGTTGGGTCAGAACCAGGTCCAATTAGAACCACACATGGTTAGAACCACACAGGGTTAGAACCAGGTCCAGTCAGAACCATGTCCAGTTAGAACCATGTAGACTTACAACCAGGTCCAGTCAGAACCAGGTAGGGTTAGAACCATGTCCAGTTAAAACCAGGTCCAGCCAGAACCACCTAGAATAGAACCAGGTCCAGTTAGAACAAGGTCCAGTCAGAACCAGGTCCAGTCAGAACCAGGTCCAGTTAGACCCATGTCCAGTCAGAACCAGGTCCAGTCAGAACCAGGTCCAGTTAGAACAGGGTCCAGTCAGAACAAGTAGGGTTAGAACCATGTCCAGTTAAAACCAGGTCCAGCCAGAACCACCTAGAATAGAACCAGGTCCAGTTAGAACAGGTCCAGTCAGAACCAGGTCCAGTTAGAACCAGGTCCAGTTAGACCCATGTCCAGTCAAAACCAGGTCCAGTCAGAACCAGGTCCAGTTAGACCCATGTTCAGTCAGAACCAGGTCCAGTCAGAACTAGGTCCAGTTAGAATCAGGTTGGGTCAGAACCAGGTCCAGTTAGAACCAGGTTGGGTTAGAACCAGGTATAGTTAGAACCAGGTCCAGTCAGAACCACCTAGAATAGAACCAGGTCCAGTTAGAACCAGGTCCAGTCAGAACCAGGTCCAGTTAGAACCAGGTTGGGTTAGAACCAGGTGCAGTTAGAACCAGGTCCAGTTAGAACCAGGTTGGGTTAGAACCAGGTCCAGTCAGAACCAGGTCCAGTTAGAACCAGGTTGGGTTAGAACCAGGTCTAGTTAGAACCAGGTCCAGTCAGAACCACCTAGAATAGAACCAGGTCCAGTCAGAACCAGGTCCAGTTAGAACCAGGTTGGGTTAGAACCAGGTCCAGTTAGAACTAGGTCCAGTTAGAACCAGGTCCAGTCAGAACCAGGTCCAGTTAGAACCAGGTCCAGGTTTCATACATGTTCTGTTTAAATGTGGATCCTTAATGTTTCTAAGAACTGAATCTGTCATTAAAATGCAGTAAAAACTAAAATATTTACGTATGAATGAGAACTTTAAAAAGTATTTGAGTGAAACCAGTGAAACCAGTGAAACCAGTGCAGCCACCTCCAGTCCCATCAGTTCCTGTGTTTATGAGGACCTGTGAGAGTCCTCACAGCGATACAAAGACCAGCAGGTCTTGATGTCGGAGCCTTTTCCTGCCGGTTTCTGACCCTGCAGACGCATTGACCTCTGGTTTTCTTCCTCCATAATCATATGATAATAACGTTCTGAAAGAGAACCCGCCTCCTGAATGGATCCTTTCAGCAGAACGTTCTGCGCTGGAGGACAAAGTCAGGAGCTTCAATAGGTTCACTTTCTCTGCTGGAAAATATTCATGGCTGCTTTTATTGTGTCGAGGCTGCAAATGAAACTGTGAAAGTGGAAACGTGGGATTCTAAAGAGCTGCAGCTGAGAGTCGCTGGGGCGCCTCCTACAGGCCGCACACAGAATTACAGCCCTACGGTTTATTTCAAATTGTCTGGTTCAACTGACATTTATCAGCTGTATTAACATGTCATTCAGTGATTGGTTCAGAAAATATACGTCATAAAATCATTTCTGAGTTGCCAGATTAAGGAAATTCAGAATATTTTTCTTTATTTTCTTAAACTGAAAACTTGTTTATTGACATTAAATGTTAAAATAACTGAAGCTAGTTACTATTTATGACACGTTTTCGTGTCATTAAGTTGAATCCACTCAGGACAAGATCAACGTTCATTAATAACTGGCTGCAGAACACAAGATTTAAGTTGTTTACATGTACAATAAACCAGCTTCATCTAGTTTACCTATAATTTTTTTAGATGAATATAAATGTTCTGAACAACGCTAAATATTTCTGCATGGTCAGACCAAATATGAAGAAAATAGATACTAATACTACATATAAAACCAGTCCAAACCAGTTTAAAATCAGTCCAAAATTAATCCAAGCCAGTACAAACCAATGCAAACCAGTTCCAACCAGTACAAAACAAGTCCAAACTAGTCCAAAACTAGCCTGAACCGGTCCCAAACTAATCCAGACCCAGTCCAAACCATTACAAACCAGTCCAAAACTAGACCAAATCACAGTTAAAACCAGTCCAAAACAGTCTTAAACCAGTCCCAAACTAGACCAAAACCAGTTTAAAACCAGTCCAAAACTAGACCAATACCAAGTTAAAACCAGTTTAAATCCAGTCCAAACCAGTGCAACCCAGTCTTAAACCAGTCTTGAAGTCATATGAGTCTACAGATGAGGACCCGAGCTGCAGACCTGCTGGTTGGTACTCAGAGTTCTGTAGAACCTGTTGTGGGTCGGCAGAGGTTCTGCTGTTAGAACGTCTGAGTAGAACCACCACCTGCTCTTTGTGCTGCGACAAAACACCGAGAGTGGAGTTGTGTTCAGGGTCACACCGTAAAAAACAGTCCATCTGTCTGCAGGAACCAACACAGCTGAGACCCAGGGAGGGTGTGTGTGTGTGTGTGTGTGTGTGTGTGTGTGTGTGTGTGTGTGTGTGTGTGTGTGTGTGTGAGCTTCTTATGGGGACTAAAACAACCAGCTGGTCCTCATAAAGGTAGTGATTCGATTTTAGTTTAAGTTAGTTTAAGTGTCTAAAGAAGATTCAGTGATGGAAACAAATCCAGTTGTGAGGACCAATAGAATAATAATCATCATCATAATAGTAATAACATTATAAATAATAAAAATAAGAAGAAGAAGGAGAAGAAGAAATTAGAAATCCCTAAAAATATTTAAGAAGAAAAAAATAACAGTTAAAAAAAGGTTAAAAATATCAATATAAAAATAAACATTGAAATAAAAGACTAATTTATATAAAATGTAAAATTATAAAATATACAAAAGGTAAAGGAAAACATGCGACACATGAGTTCCCCTGTGTCGTCCTGTGGGTCAAATTGACCCGGTTAAAAGTTTGAAAATGTGGGGAAAAAAATAAAAATATTCACTGTGAGTGTGTGTGTATATATATATATATATATATATATATATATACACACACACACACATACTCACAGTGAATATTTTTATTTTTTTAATTTAACCTTTATTTGACCAGGAAAGATCCCATTGAGATTAAAAACCTCTTTTCCAAGGGAGTCCTGGCCAAGATAGGCAGCAGCAAATACAAAACAGTTATAAAATCACACAGTTAAGACATGATTAATATATGAAAAAAAGAAAAAGAAAAGAAATAAAAAGAACAACAATAATAAAATTTACAAAACAAGTTATAAAAAACGTACAAGTTGTGGAAATGGCATCAAGAAGTTGCAGTTTTGATTTAAAGGCACTCAGTGATATATATATATATATATACATACATATACATATATATATACTTCTGATGTCCACATTTTCAACATTCATGGGAACTTTTTGAAAAATTTTTTGGTTTAACAAAAGAATTGTGGAAAATGTTTCTTTAAGAACATTCACATAAAAATCAACCAAAATCCAGTGAAATTGACTGGATTTTCTTAAAGAAAATATCAGAGGGTTTACTGATATATATGTGATCATTTTAGATATTTTTAGGATTTTTTGGAATATTTTTACTCATTTTTTGAAAATGTTTACAAGAAGTTTCTTGCCAAATTTCGGGGACTTTTTTTAAAAAATAAAACTTTTAAGGGGAACTTAAGGAATTATTGGAATTTTCTCTCTGAAGGTTTTGCAAATTTAAAGCTTAAAAATGTGGTAAAAATATTTTCACAGTGAAATTTCTGATGTCCACATTTAAAATATTTTTGTTTGGTAAAAAAAGAAATGTTTCTTAAGAACATTCACAAAAAAAATCAATGATTGGAATTTTCGTCTTGAAGATTTTGCAAATTTTTAGAAATTTGGGTATTTTTTGCTGAATTTTGGGATTTTTTTCAGACAAGGAAACAATATTTTTTGGAGCCTGTAAATGAGGACAACAGGAGGGTAAAACATAAAAAACAAAACATGAAAACGTGTAGAAATAACAATAACGTTTAAAAATCCAACCTGGTGGAGGCTTCAGATCCGACTGCAGAGATCAGATCAGAACCATCAGAAGCAGGTTCTAGTTATTAGATATCTACCTTCTGTCTAACATAGATCACATACTGATCAGAGTTCCTGTAAAGATGGATCCAGTTTTCTGAGAACTTCTCTGACCTTCCTCCTCCTCCTCCTCCTCCTCTCCAGACACACCTGAGCTCTTTGTGTTTCCTGCTTTTGTTGCAGTTGCTGCTGATGAAAATGTGATTTCTTTTGTTTCATTTCTTTTATTTCGTTTGTTTTGCTTCGTTTTGCGGCTGCAGCCTGAAGGTCTGTCGGTTCCTTTCACATCCTCTCTGTTCTTTTGTTCTCGTTCTGTTTATTTTCCTCCAAACAAAGACGTCCTGTCGTTTCCGTCTGGATGTTTCTATTTAACGAACATAAAACCTTCGTTACCTTAAGCAGCTTCACCTGAACACTAATTAGAGACGAGCCGCTTCCTGAAACAGGAGTTTAAATTTTTGGTTCCGCTGATTCTACAAACACGGACATGGATCAGATGTTTACCTGTTTATGTTTACCTGTTCTAGAAGCCGTTTACATGCTTTGACGGGTCACTGGGATGGTGTTGATGAGTAATTTTAAATCTGGACACCTTTAGTGCCTGAAAAGAGGCGATCTGATTGGCTGTCATGATGCTGATGTCACAGTTGTGTAGTTTTTCACGTCGTCAATAATGAGGCTCAGACAGACAGACAGGCAGTTATACAGACAGACAGACAGACAGACAGGCAGACAGGCAGACAGGCAGACAGACAGACAGACAGACAGACAGACAGACAGGCAGACAGACAGACAGACAGACAGACAGGCAGGCAGGCAGGCAGACAGACAGACAGACAGGCAGGCAGACAGGCAGACAGGCAGACAGGATATAATTTATCTCGGTCATTTTTAAACGTCCTCTTTAGAAACAACTCAGTGAATTCAGCTCCTGATCCATTAGAAACCCCCACTGACACACACACCCACACACACTATGTTTTCCTATCTTTGTGGGGACTTACCATTGACTCCCATTCATATCTAACCCTTGCCCCAGGGGTGAAAGTAAGCCGGAACGGTCCGGAACTGCGTACCGGCAAAACATCTGGTGGCGGAACGCAGTTCCGGGAAAAGATCTGCTGGCGGTACGCCGCTCTTCCACCGGTATCTATGGGTACGCCGGTACGCCGCCCGGCCTGCCTGCTATCCATAGATATTGACCGGAGTTCACTCAGCAGTACATGAGTGCGCATGCGTGTCTACTTCCGTAACACAGCGATTGTTATGGCCAGTAGCAGCCAATAGCAAATAGGTGCGCTTGATTTATTGCACTGGGGCGAGCAATAAATTACACCTGAAATTCCACACGTTCTTGTGATTGGCTGAAAAACTTTCAACAGGATTTACAATGGTTAGCATCGACGGAATGGGGTGAAAGTAAGTCGGAATGGTCCGGAATTATTACTAATAGTTCCGGTAAGAATTTAAAACTACTTTCACCTCTGCCTTACCCTAACCCAGACCAAAACAACGCCTAACCCTGAAGAAACGTTTTTGTACTTTTACTTTTTTCAGTAACAACAACATGGCCAAGAAAACAATGTTTCCCCTCATGGGGACCTCATTTTAGGTCCCCACCGTAAGACGAGTCCCCACCGATATAGATAAACACGTACACACACACACACATACACACACACACTGTGGAGGGGGTGGTTGTCTCTCTCAGGCTCTCAGGTCAATTAGCAGCTAATTAGAGGACAAGCGCTCACATTTGATTGGACAATTATCCAATTAGTCTGAGAGGACAGGAAGTGATGACCTCACCACTGCAGGTACACAGCAGACCTTCATCTTTACGTTTCCCGGTAAAAACTTGTTCAATCTGAATTTTTCCTTTCAGACTTTTGAAGATCAAACCGACTGTTTGGGTCCAGAGGACGTGGAGCTCTGGTTCCCTGATGATTGATTATTGGAGGCTGATCGGTGGCCTGTAGGTGATCGGAGCCTTCATCTCCTCCTCCTCCTCCTCTAATTGCAGGGTAGAGCTGAGGAGCGCTGGATTCACAGCGCGGGGCGTCCAGGAGGAGGCGACCTGTCATTTAGCTCCGTGGCTCCCAGACGCTCGCTGGCAGGAAGCCGCACATTTTCCCAGCATGCAGCGGGCCAGAGTGGACCGGGCCTCGCCACGGTGAGCGAGTAATGGCAGCTAACGCACACACACACGCACACACACACACACACACACACACACACACACACACACACACACACACACACACACACACACACACAGCGGGGATGCTGTCAGGCTGAAGGGGATCATTTTAAGATCATTCTGCTGCTTTTTCTGGAGGTGAATGAATTCTTTGTGCCTGATTTGAGCAGCAGGTTCAACTGACAGCTTCCTTTCAATTACGCCGTTTTCACAGCGAACACGAGAAAAAGAAAAACACTTAGAGCAGAACGGCGTGGACGTCAGGAGGTCGCCGACGTTCAGAGAATTACAGCATTTAAATACACACTGAAGGATTCCGCTGTTGGTTAGGCTTTCTGTGGCATTTTAGTCACCGTTTAATCCGCTTTGAACTGCTTCTAACTGGTTTTAAACTGTACAAACCAACTGGACTGCCACAAAAGTCCAGTTGGTTTCTACTGAAGCTCCGACCTTCATCGTTTATTTTCTGCAGCTGATTACTATTCTGTTGTTTAATTATTCATTATTCCCATTAAGAAGGACGAAGTTCCACTAATGAGCCTCATAAGGAACACCTGAGAAGTGAAAGCATTTCAGGTTCTACCTCTGAAGCTCATCCATGTTCAAAGCAGGAATCAGAGCAAAGAATGAACAGAACGGACACATTTTCAGTCATTACTGACCAAATGTAATTCAACTTGAATCATTTGAAGGATCTAAAATATAAAACATTTTGACTTATTTCATACTTTTCTGTGTCCTCCATGATTCCAGATGTTCATTCATAGTGCTGATGTGTTCTGTGAGAATCGACATGGAAACAGTGCTGAATGATTGTGTTTGTGAAGCTGTGGCTGCAGCAGACTCAAACACATAATAATGATGCTTATTTCTTTATTGTCTACAAGAAAAAACTAACAAAACTTAAATTCTACCAAAATGAGCCAAAACCAAAAATTCTTATTTTATGGAATCAAAGTTTTTAACAGTTTTCAGGATTTGTTTAGTGTTATGGATGTGACTGGACTAAAAGGAACCACACTGAAGACCTGAGAGGGATGCTTAACCTGCTAAACAGGCTAAACAGGGATAAATCTTCCACAAAACTGAATCTTAAATCTGCAGAATGAAAACCAACTGTTTCTGTCCAAAAGACTGTTTCACCGCAACAAGACTCAAAGTACAGAGTCTAAGTGTAACCGGTTAATCTGTAAGTTATGATATTTTAAAGCAGTTCAACCACATTCATAGTATATATACACATATATGTATATAACTGTATGTATGTATGTATATGAATGTGTGTGTGTTGGATAAAGACAGCTGACAGGATAATAGTTGAGGAAATCAACGCTGACACCCAAATGGCGACCTGGAGTGTTTCTGAGTGTTTCAGTGTGTGTGTGTGTGTGTGTGTGTGTGTGTGTGTGTGTGTGTGTGTGTGTGTGTGTGTGTGTGTTCTTTCCTGTGACTGACGGCGTCATTGTGAGGCGTTTAGAGTCTCAGTGGGTTCAGTCTAATTATGTTGTGCAGGTAGACGGACGTCAGAGCAGCTTCCATCCCAGAATAAGCTGAGAGCAGAAACAAAGAGACGGAGCAGAGTGTGGTTAGATCAGAGAACAGCAGAAATATCCAGAAATGATTGATTTACTGATGTTTCCACATGAAATCCTTTCTAACATTTCTTCTTCTTCTCTTTCTGTTTGTTTCATCTTCACTGTTTTCTTGTGTTTCTGTGTTGTTGAACAGTTTGTGTTTTCGTCACTGTTTCTTGTGTTTTCCTCAACAAAACCAGGCTTTAGTTCCACTCTTTGCTGCTTTCCCTCCTCTTTTCTGTCCTTTTTTATCCACATTTCATCCTTCATCCCTTCGTTTCTTCATCACTTCTTCTCCTTCCTGAACTCCTGTTCTGTATGTTTCCCTCCTGTTAGCTCTTCCTCATCCCTTCTTTTATTGGTTCTTACTCTTCCGTTGACTCTGAACATGTTTTAATGGTTGTTTTTAGTCGTGGTTTTGAATCTCTCAGTGCTGTGAGTGTTTGTTCACTAAAAGCCCGCTGAGCGTCGAAGGCCGAAGCTTCGTCCTTGTTCTGATTGTTCCTCGCTGATAATGACTTCCTCCTCATTTAGGGACAAACAAACACTCAGCGGTACCTGCAGAACATTCAAATGCAGATCAGAGTGAATTAAAAGCTGCTGGCCTTGTGTTGGCAGCAGGTGGATAAATGCAGCTCTGCTTTTATCGCTCAGACGCAGGACGAGCTGCGGGAGACGAGTCCATTCAGACTAATGAAGACTCAGCCTCGGCCAATCAGCACGCAGCGTCACGCCAACAATGGAGCCGACATTTATCCTCAGACCAACGTCTCACCGCTCGCTGCCGTCTTCTGCTGCTGGTTTCTGTCAGATGGAACTTCTAGCACCAGAAGCTGTTTATGAGGTTTCAGTTTCTGTTTATTTTCCTGTTTAATAGTTTTTAATTCACTGTAAACTCAGATTCACAGTGTTTGAGTCACATTTAACTTGTGGTTTTAGACAGCGTTTACCCTCCTGTTCAACAAATAAACCCTACATAACAACAACAACAGTGATAATAATAACGCAGTCCGCTTCGTCCCACTCTAAAACTAAAAGTAGAATTTACAGCTTTTGATATGAAACTAGAACGACTGAATCCAAACCATCAGCTTCACTTGAGAAAACTTCTGGTGGCGCGCCACAGCGCAGCAGCCGGAGCTGCCATTGGCAGGGCGGCTCAAATGTAATCTCGTTGTATACGAAAGTGTGCAATGACAATAAAGTTGATTCTGATTCTAATTGAAATTCTCTAAAAATGTTTTATTAGATTTATGTAAAAATGTTTCTTATTTAAAAGTAAATCAGGTTTTTATTCAGTCAGATTCAGCAGCTGGAGCTGATCAATCTGATCACTGATCAATCTTATAACTGATCAATCAGCTCCAAAAACAGATCCTGATTCACACCAAAGTCCATTTAAAAAGTGTTAAGTTTAAACTGAATGAGGTTAGCAGAGTTAGCAGAGTTAGCTAGCAGCAGAGTTAGCATAATCAGCTAGCTGTAGAGTTAGCTAGCAGCAGAGTTAGCATAGTTAGCTAGCAGCAGAGTTAGCAGAGTTTACTAGCAGCATAGTTAGCTAGTGGCATAGTTAGCAGAGGTAGCTAGCAGCATAATTAGCAGCGTTGGCTAGCAGCATTTTCAATGTCTGGTTTATTCTAAACTTTCGTCTTATTTTTACCTAATTAGCATAAACCGGTCGCTGACTTTAACTAAATAATGAACTAATAATCCTGGAACCGTTTAAACGTCCTGCTGTTGGTTCAGAGATAAATCCTGGTTCTAACGATGAGCTGCTTTAATTCTCTCTGATGGACGACAAGTTCTCATTTCAGCTGAACCTGAGCTAAGTTCAGGAAAAACTGATGAAAGCGTTTGATCGTTGATCAGACGTTAGATTTGTGGTTTAGAAACGTTCACATCCGCAAAACGTTATTTTAACGGATTTCTGTCTGTAAATTAATTTATGGGGAAATAATGAAACAATGAACTGTAGCTGCTGGCCTGTTAGTGCTATTAGCTCGTCTGCTAACCAGATGACCTCCAACATGGCCGCCGTCCTCTGCAGGTGGGCGGAGCTGCTGGTCTGAGGTCAGCGCTGGTCGATATCCAATCAGATCAGTGAGGCAGAAACAGCGAGAGCAAAGAGCTCAGATCAGCCGGAACAAAACGGAACCCATGGAGGATAGGCGGAGAACAGATGTTCTAGGTTTTTAAAATTCTGTTTATGCTGTTGTTTACTCTGTTTGTTGTTGTTTATTCTGTTATTTACATAGTTGTTCCTTTCAGACGTGTTCCGTCACATCATAAGGTTCTTCTCATAAAAATCCTTCTTCAGTGAAACCGTTAAAAGTGTGAAACGTTTTTACTGTTAGATCCAGAAAACGTTCCACTTTGTTCCATTTTCAGCCTCTGATCATTAAACTGTGTTCTCTGCTGGAACCCATCACTCTGTTCTCTCTGTTCTCCCCATGTTTCATGGCTGATTTCCAGGTTTATCTGGTTCCACGGTTCCCTGAAGTGGTTCTGGACTTCATTTATAAGGTTTTGGTGGTTCTATGGTGTATTTAGGATGGTTTAGTGTTCATTTGTGAGGTTCAGGAGGTTCTAGAGTTGATTTAGGGGGTTCTAGAGTTCAGTTTGAAAAGTTCAGCTGGTGGGAGGGGGGTTCTAGATTTTTTTAAGAGGTTCTACAGTTCATTCAGAAGGTTGAGGTGGTTCTAGGATTCTGTTTGGTGGTTTTACATTTTTAGGAGGTTCTAGAGATCATTTATGATGTTCTAGAGTTGATCTAAGAGGTTCTAGAGTTGATCTAAGAGGTTCTAGAGTTGATCTAAGAGGTTCTAGAGTGTAGTTTGGTAGTTGTGTTTCCTCGGTTCTTTAGTTCAGTTCTTCAGGACATTTCATCTAAATGAACGTGATTTCTGAACCCAGTTATGAAAATAATTAAATCATCATCAGTTCTGGATTCAGCTCTAAATAAACATCAGTGACTTCATAACTTAATGTTTATTGACAGAATCTATGAATCAGATCAAGACTTAAATCTGATCTCTGAGCTGCTTTCAGTTCAAATGTTTCACTGATTATTAATAATCTGCTGCTGACGATAAATAAAAGTAAAAAGTAAATCTGCTGATTAAATCAAACTCCAGAATATAAAGAATAAAGACAATAAATGTGAGTAAAACTGAACGTTTATGAAATCATTTGATTCTCTGGTTTGACTCTTATTTCATTTTTTGAGATGTAATGTTTGAACAGAATCCATGTGAACAGCAGCAGCGCCACCTGCTGGTTCACTGCAGGAGTTCAAAGGAATAAAACCTGAAAACGTTTCACATAAAACCAGATCATATTTAACGTTCATAAACAGAGAATTAATCTTTAATCTAAATGTCTGAAATATTATAAAACCAGAAATAAAGAACTGAGTGGTTTTATTTTTATTTACGATCCGTTGGTTTTACTGAAGATCTCTGGAGTTTAAAGAGAACAACAACAACAACAATAATTATTATTACTGTTCAGTTTTATTTTCTCTGTCGGATCGTTCTTTATGTCAGGATGAAGTTTTTTTCCAAACGTCTAAATTTGATCATTTCTAAGTGAACTTTATGATTCGGTTCCACAACAAGAATCAGAACTTTTCACTCTTTAAGGAGCCATAAAACAACATTTTCCTTCATGAGAACATCGATGAACGTTCTCTAACGTGAAGAATAAATACAATAGAACTATATTATTCCCAAAGAAAAGATATTGTTCAGAAAAATTTGAATTTATAAGACAGTAGACCCTTCACAAGAAACTGTAGAACCTTCAGAACCTCATAAATGACCTCTGGTGTCCCAGTTATGTTCTAGTTGTGTTTTTGTGTTCTAGTTGTGTTCTGTGTTCTATCTGAACTTTGTGTCTCTGAATCGTTGACTTTTGTGGTTTTTCGTTCCGTCCTTCACATTAACTCTCAGTGACCAGTTCTGTAATAACCTGCAGCCAAGGGCAGCACCTGAACACCACACACACACACACACACACACACACACACACACAGACACAGACACACACACATGTTTGTACTTCTATCTTAGTGAGGACATCCATAAGCGTAATGCATTTCCTAGAGCCTTACCCTAACCTTAACCATCACAACTGATTGCCTAAACTTAATCCTTACCCTAACCAAACCTCAATTCATACCTGTTCTCTAAAAACAAGTCTTCACCCTCAAACATGGCTGTTTCAAAGTGAGGACCGGCCAAAATGTCCTCACTTTGTAAAAATGTCCTCACTTTGATAGTTAAATGCAGAAAATGGTCCTCACCATGTAGTAAGTACAAGAACACACACACACACACACACACACACACACACACACACACACACACACACACACACACACACACACACACACACACACACACACACACACACACACACACACACACACACACACACACACACACACACACCTGACCGTTCCAGCTGCTGCTTTTTGAAAAATCAATAACTCATAATTGCAGTGTGACGTTTGTGTATTAGTTGCGTATGTGTGTGTGTATTAGAGTGTCTCTCTCTGTGTTCTGTGTTTGTGTGTTTCTGAAGTTGTGAGGACACACAACCAGCCTCAGTTTCAGTGTGTAGATTCAGTTTAAGGTCAGAGTCAGTTTACAGCCATGAATGGAGTCTGTTAGTGTGTGTATTAGTGTGTTGTTGTCTGTTAGTGTGTGTATTAGTGTGTTGTTGTCTGTTAGTGTGTGTATTAGTGTGTTGTTGTCTGTTAGTGTGTGTATTAGTGTGTTGTTGTCTGTTAGTGTGTGTATTAGTGTGTTGTTGTCTGTTAGTGTGTGTATTAGTGTGTTGTTGTCCGTTAGTGTGTGTATTAGTGTGTTGTTGTCTGTTAGTGTGTGTATTAGTGTGTTGTTGTCTGTTAGTGTGTGTATTAGTGTGTTGTTGTCTGTTAGTGTGTGTATTAGTGTGTTGTTGTCCGTTAGTGTGTGTATTAGTGTGTTGTTGTCCGTTAGTGTGTGTATTAGTGTGTTGTTGTCCGTTAGTGTGTGTATTAGTGTGTTGTTGTCCGTTAGTGTGTGTATTAGTGTGTTGTTGTCCGTTAGTGTGTGTATTAGTGTGTTGTTGTCCGTTAGTGTGTGTATTAGTGTGTTGTTGTCCGTTAGTGTGTGTATTAGTGTGTTGTTGTCTGTTAGTGTATTAGTGTGTTGTTGTCCGTTAGTGTGTGTATTAGTGTGTTGTTGTCCGTTAGTGTGTGTATTAGTGTGTTGTTGTCCGTTAGTGTGTGTATTAGTGTGTTGTTGTCTGTTAGTGTGTGTATTAGTGTGTTGTTGTCCGTTAGTGTGTGTATTAGTGTGTTGTTGTCCGTTAGTGTGTGTATTAGTGTGTTGTTGTCCGTTAGTGTGTGTATTAGTGTGTTGTTGTCTGTTAGTGTGTGTATTAGTGTGTTGTTGTCCGTTAGTGTGTGTATTAGTGTGTTGTTGTCCGTTAGTGTGTGTATTAGTGTGTTGTTGTCCGTTAGTGTGTGTATTAGTGTGTTGTTGTCCGTTAGTGTGTGTATTAGTGTGTTGTTGTCCGTTAGTGTGTGTATTAGTGTGTTGTTGTCCGTTAGTGTATTAGTGTGTTGTTGTCTGTTAGTGTGTGTATTAGTGTGTTGTTGTCCGTTAGTGTGTGTATTAGTGTGTTGTTGTCTGTTAGTGTGTGTATTAGTGTGTTGTTGTCCGTTAGTGTGTGTATTAGTGTGTGTTGTGTGTTGTTGTGTATTTTCCATCGTTCTCCACATTTTATCTTGTGTTCTGTGTGAAGGTGCGTTTGGTTTGTGTGTTTGCAGCCTAGACGGGTGGGAACAGAGTCTGCAGCAGTTTCCTTTGTCTTTAAATGAACTCGAGAACTCCTGAAAGCTCTGGAGGTTCTTGAGGTCATTTATGACAGGAGTTCTAGATGACCTCTAGAACCTCCTGAACGTTCTCTAAAACAACCTGAACCTCTAACATGAACTGTAGAACCATTGTTCCAACCTAACTGAACCCTAGAACCAGCTGGATGTTCTCTAAACCTCCCAAGTGACCTCTAGACCCCGGAAACCTCATAAAAGGCATCCTGGAGGTTCTAGAGGTCATTTATGAGGTTTCAGGAGTTCTAGATGACCTCTAGAACATCCAGGATGTTCTCCAAAACAACCTGAACCTCTAACATGAACTCTAGAACCTCCTAAACAAACCACTACTACAACCTAACTAAACCCAAGAACCATCTAGAACTTCCAGGATGTTCTCTAAAACAACCTGAGCCTCCTAAATATTAAATTTTCTGTTCTTTTTATATAAAACTGTTCCTATTTCTGTCTAGCGTTCCCCGGGTTCCTTTTCAACGAGCAGCAAACTGCAGCAGAACTTCAGGGACCTAAGAACTTTTTTCTCATAAACTCAAACAGGAAGCGTTCTTTTTAATGCTGCAGTTTATTAAACATGTTCTACAAAAATACGATAGAAAAAGATTTCCACTCAGAGACACAAACAGAAGAACAAATAAAAACAGAACCGAGGAAGTAAAGCAGCAGACAGCGCCTCCTGCAGGAACAACTCCGTCACTGCAGCAGAACCTGGATCCATAAAATCAGACGTTCTGGTTCTTCACAGAATCAAAGGTCAGTTAGTAGAAATATGAAATATGAGCTCTGATTGGTTGCTCTGAGAGCAGAGGGGTAATAAATAGAAGCTGGAGGTCCTCCTGGTCACCACTCCTTCTTCTTCTCGTCCATGGAGACCCCCCCGGGCCCCAGGGCCACCACCAGCAGCAGACCTCCAATCACCGAGGTGGTCTGGAAGAAGTCGTACTTGAGGAAGTCGTGGACGGGTCGGTGGGCCGGAACATTCCAGAAGGCGTTGAAGGTCACGTTGATGCAGAACAACCAGAACACCAGAGTCAGCGCCGCCAGCTTGGTCTTAAAGCCCACCGCCACCAGAACCATCAGCGCAGTGCCCACCAGGTTCTGCAGCACCTGGACACAGATGGAACCGGGCCAGAACAGGTCAGAACCAGGTCAGACCAACCAGAACCAGTCAGAGCCCGATCAGAACTGAGTTAGAACCAGGTTAGAACCCGAGCAGAACCGGGTCAGAACTAGGTCCAGACTGAATGCTATCATTACAGTAAACACTCTTAAGAACTGACTGGTTCTGACTGTCTGAAAAACATTCTGAGTGGAGTAGCGAGTAGCATGGTGGCTAACTGTTATCATGGTGGCTAGCTGTTAGCATGGTGGCTAGCTGTTAGCATGGTGGCTAGCTGTTATCATGGTGGCTAGCTGTTAGCATGGTGGCTAGCTGTTAGCATGGTGGCTAGCTATTAGCATGGTGGCTAGCTATTAGCATGGTGGCTAACTGTTAGCATGGTGGCTAACAGCTAGCCACCAGGCTAACAGCTCTCTCCATCAGGAGAACCAGCTGATGGGGTCAGAAATCAGCAGGTCACCAGGAGGAGGGATCTGCTTATCACGGTCCAGTCCTGAGGTTCCTCAAGACATGTTCTACCAGATGATTCGTGTTGTGGTGACTCACCGTCAGCAGGCTGAGGTCCAAGTGCAGCAACGTCATGAACATGAGAACCAGGAGAACCCGACCTCCCAGCTGGAGGAGGTGCTTTGGAGAGCTCTGGTGTCCCAGAGAAGGAACTCCAGCAAAAACACTGCGAGCCTCAGACCTGCACTCAGCCAGGAGCAGGAGAAGACCTCCGCCCAGAGCCAGGTTCCTGCAAGAATATCATCTATATTAACAGAGCCAGGTTCCTGCAAGAACATCACTGCAACATCTGGAGACCGAACTCAAGTACAACTAAAGAACCCTAAACTCCATCTGATGGTCTCCATGTGTCTGTTTCTCAATCAACCAGAACCTCAGAACATCTGGTTCTTCATCTCCAGTAACTTCATCAATGATCAGAGTTCAACCTTCATACTGGAAATATTTCCAGAGTTCCAGGTCCTTGAAGTCCATAGAGGAGAACGTCTCCTGTAGAAAGTTCTAGAGTAGACCTACCAAAAACTGGACAGTTGTTTGACCATTTCTGAGTTATTTTAGACCATTGTAATGTCATTCTGGTTCTCATCTTGATGGATGAAAAACTGACACCAGATCAGTTCCACATCCATCCAGGTGTCCCATTCTGAAGGTCAAACTGAAGTTCCAGTAGATGAAGAAGCAGCTGATTGGTTGATAATTACTAAATAGAGACGATTCTGACCTCATGAGGAACTTCAGGTCCCACAGGATGCTGTACGCCACCGTCTGGAAACAAACACAACCTTTATGAACATCTGGATCAGACTGAACGTTTTATGGAGATTCTTCTTCTCAGATTAACTCCAGTATATTTAATGTCTCTGAGCAGCAGTGCCCCCTGCTGGCCGTCTGTCTCAGTAACTAATTATATGTATGAAAATAAAAAAATATTACTTTCCAGATATATGTCATTCTGTGAAAAAAAAATGTAAACAAAAGATTAAGTGAGTTAATGGTGGTTAGTGGTGGTTTACCTGCAGAGCGATGATGGCGAACAGACCACAACAGGCGTGTTGGACAAAGTTCCTGCTGAGGATCAACACACAACCACCTGCAGACAAACAGATGTTGAACCTCTGGATGGAGTTCATCCATTACAGGCGTTTAATTACAGGTAAGTAATGAATATAGAAAGACTGAAAGACTGTAATGAAGCCTGATTGGTTCCTGCTGCTTTCTGATGGAAAAACTAAACATTTGGAAGCAAAAAATGGAACTGGATTAAATTATGAATCTGACAGTAGTCTGGATCTAATCTGGTTAAGGGATGTTTTATTTTAATAATCTTACTGCAAACATGATTTAAAAACTAACTTCCTTTCTAAGACTTTCTAACAGAATAAAGACGCTCTGCTCAGTAACGGATCTAAACTCAGTATGAATCCAAAAACTTTCAAACATCTGAGTCTGATGTTCGGCTTCACGTGGAGACGGTTTCTGGTCCTCCAGAAGAACTACAGGAAGTTGGGTCTTACCCAGCTGCCCCATCAGGTTGATGAATACGAACATGTTAGCCAGGAAGCGTCCGCAGCTCCAGGTGGCGTCGATGTACTCGCTTTGCTCCGCCCACTGGAACCACATCCGGACCCCGTCCTCCAGGAAGGTGCTGACCAGGCAGAGCCGGGCCACGTGGGGCAGGTAGTGTTTGGTGACCCGCAGGAACTGGGGCAGAATAGAACTGGTTAGCTGTTAGCTTCTGTCAGCCCTGGTAGACGCTGTTAGCCACCATTAGCTGCTGGTTCTGCCATCGACCAGCAGCGGTTTATAACAACAAGGTGAGTTTGAAGCTTCAGGACCAGCTGGAAGAACCTCGTTCATCACAACAGCACCACCTACTGGAAATACGAATTTTCATCCAATTAAATGAGGCTTCACTGTAAGCTAACTAGGAGCTAACTAGGAGCCAATTTAAGCTAACTGGTAGATAACTGGTAGCTAATCAGGAGCAAACTAGGGAGCTAAAAGGAAGCTAACTGGATGTGAACTAGGAGCCAAGCAGGTGCTAACCTTAAACTAACCGGTAGATAATTGGTAGCTATCCATTAGTTAACTGTGAGCTAACTAGCAGCCAACCAGGAGCTAACTGGAAGCTAGCTGGGAACTAAGTGTGGCCTAACTAGGAGCAAACTATGAGCTAACTGAGTTAAATGTGAGCTAACGGATACCTAAGTAGGAGCTAACTTTAAGATAACTGGCAGATAACTGGTATCTATCCAGGAGCTAACTGTGAACTGACAGTGAGCTAACTAAGAGCTAACCGGAAGCTAACTGGGAGTTAACTGTTAGCTAACTGTTAGCTAACTAGGAGCTAGTAACTGTGACCAAACTGAGTGCTAACTGTGAGTTAACCAGGAGACAACCAGGGGCTAACTGGAAGCTAGCTCGGAGATAATTCAGAGCTAACTTAGAGCTAATTAGCATCAGCAGCATCAGTGTGTATGTGGCAGTTTGTTTGAAAACATTCAAACATTCATCCTCCTCAAACAGGAAAACCACAGCAGTTTGTTAAAACAGACAAAAACCTCAACGGAGTTCTGTGACTTCGGAAACAGAAAAGTGAAAGCGACTAAAACCTGCTTCAAACCTCCAGATTATTGACTAACTACTATATGAATAATAATATCTTATTTTTAGTTTCACTTTTAGATCATTCATCACTAAAGACAACATTTAAATCCGCTAAAACTTCAGCTCCATGAGGCCGAACGAACCGTGCACCTGACTCCATTGAGAAAACTGAGATTTTAACACTTAAATGCTGTTAGACTATAATTTACAGCGGATAATGAACTCATTTTGTTCTGAGTGTGTAAATCTGAGTTTCCTGCTGATGTCGGGAGGAATAAATTTCACCACAACTAACTAACAACAAACAGATGTGTTTGTTCCTTCTCATACAACAGCGAACATTTCTCTGATTATATCTTATTTCCGCTCCAGACTCTGCTCAAAAATCCGTCAATTTAAAGTTTACTTGTTTGTCCACAGAAACCACCAGCAAGTAGAGCACCACTAACAGACAAAAATCCAACATTCATAGTTTCTCTTCTTTTCGGCCGACAGGAAATAGAAATACATCCAATTTTTGGTGTTAAAATTAGTTTTAATTCAGACCTCAACTTCCGGTTCCTTCAATCTGCGGCTTCTCTTCAAACTTCACAAAAGTTCATATTTAAACCAACAAAGTGCCTCCAGGAAAGATTCTGAATCCGGATTTAAACCAGAAAACATTTTCCGTCTTTAACGGCGGAGAACTCAGCCGGTTTACGTTTGAACCTTTCAAAACAGAGACATCCGGACGGGGTCGCAGCGCTGCCTGAGGCCGCCTCAGAGAGCGCCGTCCCCGGTCAGAGCAGCTCACCTGGTCCGCAACGTCCTCCGCCTGGCTCATCAGGTCTCCGTGTCCCATGTCTGCTCCGGCGCAGCTTCTATCCGCTCTCAGGCGTCCCGGTCCGGCCGCCGGTGCTGATGATGCTCCGCTCGTTCTCCTCCGACCCACAATGCTCCGCGCTGGCCGGCGTGCCACGTGGACTGAGGCTGCAGGAAACAAACACCAAATATGAAACAAATGTTGTATTTTTGATGGTTTTATCTTTTATTTTGTGGATGTTTCTGCAGCTCATTCTTTTCTGAGTTTATTTTCTTCAGAATATGAACAGATTTGGTTAAATTATTTCTTATAGTGTTTATTTAAGTGGATTTACAGAAAACTGAACCTCAGAATAAATCAAGCAATTACTGATTTCAGATTCAGATTCAGATTCAGATTCAGAATATTTATTGTCATTGTCACAGAACAACGAAATTGCGTTCAGAGCATCCATACAGCAGAGTTGATAAGGTGCAAAAACCACACAGTAATAAATATCATAAATAGCCCAGTACAAAACAAAAGCCCCACAAAAATAATAAATACCATAAATAACCCAGTGCAACAAAAACATAACCGTTAGGGAAGAAGGGTCATGGAGAAGGGGTATGAATAGTGACATTCTGCAATTCTGCAAACCAGTTCACTTAATCACTCAGATCAGATGAATCAAGAAAACATCTCACCAATACGGTTTAGTATTTTTAATGTAAGTCAGACAAAACAAACTGCAGCTTTTAGTTTTGATGCCACAATAATTCCAGTAATTAAACATGATTATTGATTAATGAGAATTTAAGTAGTTTATCTCCAGTTAATTCAATAAGTGACACGACTAAAAATAATTAAAGAATTTAAATATAACTTCAAAATAAACAAAAATCTAATTTTAAATTTTAATATTTTAGAATTAAAAATGAACATTTTTATAAAACATCATTGTATAGTTGTTTTTTTTTTTAATAAACTGAAGGATTCCTTCACTTTTTAGTCGATTGTGGTTCAAGAATCTTTCAAGAAATTTTGATTTTAGGAAAAAAAATCTAAAGATTTATGTTAAATATGACAGGAAATGATGAACTTAGAGAATACAGAAAATACATGTGGGACTTTATAAACATTTTGAGTCAAAAACAGAATTATAAAACTTTTTAATTTAATTTATTGTTTACTTTTATTTTATCGTTTAGGCTAATTTAATAAATACATATAAATATTTTAACATTTTTTAGATTTGGTGTTATCATTTTAAATAAGCTACAGTATCTTTTATTTTTATTAATTTTTTATATTGTTAAATTCAAATATTTTTGTATTTATATTTCTTATTTTAATATAATCTACTATATTTTAATGTTAGCTTTTATTTTATGTGATTAATGTTCATTATTTCTATTGTTAAATTTTAATATTGCTTTTATTTTATATTCATTTCTTATTTTTAATAAAATATTTTATAGTATTCCATTGTTGTCATTTTAAATTATATTATTTATCCGTTATTTTCATAAAATGTCCATTATTATCCCCCGCCTCCATGAAGTGGAAAAGGGGGTATAGGTTTGGTCTCCGTCCGTCCAAGATGAAGGGGACAGCTTTTCTCAGAAACTATTACAGCTAGGATTACAAAATGTAGTGTGCAGCTTCACACCATGGACACCTTGATCAAGTTCGAAAATGAGACCTGTGCGATAATATTTAACAGAGTTATGGCCCTTTATCACCATTTTGGATATAGACTCATAGACATCACATGTGGCGGGGGATATTGATGACCATGTCGTCTTGTTTTTATTCTAGATTTTTTCTATTTGTATTTCTTATTTTAAATATCGTTTATTATATTTATTGTTTTCATTTAAAATTTTATTTATTTTTATATGTATAATGTTCTTTATTTTATTGTATTGTTAAATTTCAATATTTTATATTTATTTTAATATAATCTATTATTTTTAATGTAATCATTTAAAATAAATTATATTTATTCTCATATGATTAATATTCATCAGTTTTCCTTTGTTTCATTTCAATGTCTTGTGTTTTATATGTTTTAAATATTATCTATTATAATATTGTTATAATTTTAAATAAATTACAGTATATTTTATTTTTTATGATTGTTAAGAGATTTTTGTTTTATTCTATCTTTGCATTTTATATTTATTTTTAACTTCATCCATTATATTTTAATGTTATGATTTTATTTTTAATGACTGAATAACTGTCAGCAGTAGTTCTTCTAATGAAACAACAGAAACAGTTTCAGTCTTTCAGACTTTTATTCACATTTAACGCCTCCAACAGAGAACAGGCTTTAACCTGCAGTTCCAGCAGCAGCCAGCAGGTGTCACTGAGTCACAGTAACATGAGCAGGTCATCCTGTCCACTGAGCTCTCTGACATCATCATCCCCAGGTGGTCAGCTGAGGTCATCGTGCACCTCCCCTCTCCTCTAAATAAACAACAACAAACAAACAGTCAGTTGTTTTGTCTCTGTGAGGACCAGGTACAGATGTGTGTGTGTGTGTGTGTTACCTGCAGCTTCAGGTAGTGTGTGTGTGTCCTGCAGTGTGTGTGTTTTGCTGCTGTTTCTGTGTAGAAGAACTTGTTGCAGAGTCGACAGACGAAGCCACAAACTGGAACCACAAAACTACTTCCTGAACACAGAGCAGAGAAACTGATCACTGATCCAGCAGGTGGAGCTACAGGTGAGCTCTAGAGCCTGTTACCATGGCAACCACAGGGACCTACCATATATGGTGTGGGGGTCGTACTGCCCCCTGGTGGAGTGGTTGGGTCCAGCGGTCTGCAAACATCAGACATCAGTGACTGATCCTCAGACTCTGGTCTGACTGAACACTAAACACTGAAACATTCACCTCCAGCTCCAACTCCTTTACTCCTCCTTCTTCTTCTTCTGCTACATCTACCTCCTCCTCCTCCTCCTCCTCCTCCTCCTGGAAGCAGCCCACAGCATCCACAGTGATCAGTTCCTCCTCCTGAGCTTCTAGAGTCACCTGAAGACACAAAGAAACTTTATTCACCAGAAACAGTCTGATTGGAAGTCTGCAGCCGCGTGTCCACCAGATGTGATTTTAACGAAGCGCATCTGAACATCACTGCATGGTCACTGCGTGGTCACATGACCGAGCTTTCAGCTTGATGGTCAGGCAGCATGTCGGATAAACACAGCGGCTCAGCCACAAACTTTGTTATTTCAAAAACACTTCAGCGAAAAGCATTTCTGAAAGCATCTGAGCATTTGATTTCACGATGCGTGGAATCTCTGCGCGCAGGAGTCCAGTCTGCTTTATGCAAATGAGCTGCAGGTAAACACACCGCATGTGGCATTCTGGTCCGGTTGTGAGGTGTTTCCAGCTGTGATCCGGTGTGTTTACCTGCAGCTCATTTGCATAAAGTAGAGCAGAGATTCCACGCATCCTGAAACTGTCCTCAAACGTCTAAACTAACCTGTAGGAGACAGACTGAGGAATAGGTGCACCGTCTGTCTGAGTGTGTGTGTGCTGCAGAGGCGGCGTTTCGTCTAGAGGGGGCGTGTGCACGTGAGAAAGGCTGTGTGTAAAGGTGCGTGCTCACCCATGGCACAGATGGAGAGTCAGGGTCAGGCCCAGCCGTATGTTTCTGTTGACCGCATCTCATTCCTCATATCCCATGTTTACAGTTCAATTATACGTTGTTCATGCTGCTGCGCTCTGATAGCTCTGTCTTTTTGTCCTGCAATAAATGCACCAAAATGTATCAGAGGATCTGAGCGTATTTGTACCCATAAAACTCCTCCTCAAATGTCTGAACCCAGGACCCGACCTCACGCTCTGAGCGGCTATAAGGCTTGGTAAGGCCGTCAGTGAACTGAAACCAGGACAGATTCAGCTGCTGCACATTATTTCTGCTTCATGTGCTTTCAGAAATACTTCTGGCTGAAGTGTTTTTGAAATAAAACAGAAAGTTTGCTGCCGAGCCGCTGTGTTTATCCGACATGCTGCCAGACCGTCAAGCTGAAAGCTCGGTCATGTGACCCGCTAGTGACCGCCCACCGGTTCAGATGCGGTGCGGTGACATGCAGGAAAATCACATGTAACGGACACACAGCTTTTGTCTCTTTGTGGTCGTTTTGTGTTTGTTTCAGGCATTTTTGTCGTCGTTACTGACCTGCTGTTTGTGTTCTGGAGACTTCATGTGCTCGACGAACTTCCTGGGTGTCCTGAAGTGTCGTTTGCAGACGGGACAGAAGGGCCGACACAGCTGCTTACACATCTGCAGCAGACAGAGGCGGGTCAGAACCAGGTTCTGGGTCGTGTTCTCGTTGTGGTTCTGAGGC
Source organism: Acanthochromis polyacanthus (assembly GCF_021347895.1). Taxonomy (NCBI): domain Eukaryota; kingdom Metazoa; phylum Chordata; class Actinopteri; family Pomacentridae; genus Acanthochromis; species Acanthochromis polyacanthus. Next base: position 1,034,439 of record NC_067119.1, on the reverse strand, counting down.
TCACCTTGTGTTGTTTGGTCCGTCGGTGGACGATGACATCACCCGTGAAGTGAGCCTGACAGGAGTCACACCAGCGCTGAGCCTCAGGACGACGCCCTCTGCTGGCAGAACCACAGCTGAAGTCAGTTCTGGTGGAGTCCAAACCTCAAGACAGGATTGAAGTTCCACTGTGTGTGGGTGTGTGTGTGTGTGTGTGTGTACCTGTCCTGCAGAGTGTGTGTGTTGAGGCGGATGGACTGTGTGATCTGCTGCAGCTTCTTCTGGTGTTCTGCTCCTGACATGTGGTCCTGAAACACCTGAAACACAGGAGGAGCTGAAACCTTCATCAGAAACCCAAAACACCTGATAAAAAACCTCCCGAGAACCTCCTCAGAACGTCTAGTTCTTCATCTCTACTAACTTTATCGATGACCAACCGACAACTGTGCGCTACTCTAGAACTTTCTCCAGATGTCTGTAGGTCTACTCTAGAACTTTCTCCAGTTGTCGGTAGGTCTACTCTAGAACTTTCTCCACTTGTCGGTAGGTCTACTCTAGAACTTTCTCCACTTGTCTGTAGGTCTACTCTAGAACTTTCTCCAGATGTCTGTAGGTCTACTCTAGAACTTTCTCCACTTGTCGGTAGGTCTACTCTAGAACTTTCTTCAGGTGTTGGTAGGTCTACTCTAGAACTTTCTCCAGTTGTCGGTAGGTCTACTCTAGAACTTTCTCCACTTGTCTGTAGGTCTACTCTAGAACTTTCTCCAGATGTCTGTAGGTCTACTCTAGAACTTTCTCCACTTGTCGGTAGGTCTACTCTAGAACTTTCTCCAGTTGTCGGTAGGTCTACTCTAGAACTTTCTCCACTTGTCGGTAGGTCTACTCTAGAACTTTCTCAAGTTGTCGGTAGGTCTACTCTAGAACTTTCTCCAGATGTCTGTAGGTCTACTCTAGAACTTTCTCCAGCTGTCAGTAGGTCTACTCTAGAACTTTCTCCATTTGTCGGTAGGTCTACTCTAGAACTTTCTTCAGGTGTTGGTAGGTCTACTCTAGAACTTTCTCCAGTTGTCTGTAGGTCTACTCTAGAACTTTCTCCAGATGTCTGTAGGTCTACTCTAGAACTTTCTCCACTTGTCGGTAGGTCTACTCTAGAACTTTTTCCAGCTGTCAGTAGGTCTACTCTAGAACTTTCTCCAGCTGTCGGTCGGTCTACTCTAGAACTTTCTCCAGCTGTCGGTAGGTCTACTCTAGAGCTTTCTCCAGGTGTCGGTAGGTCTACTCTAGAACTTTCTTCAGGTGTCGGTAGGTCTACTCTAGAACTTTCTTCAGGTGTCGGTAGGTCTACTCTAGAACTTTTCCAGTTGTCGGTAGGTCTACTCTAGAACTTTCTCCACTTGTCGGTAGGTCTACTCTAGAACTTTCTCCAGTTGTCGGTAGGTCTACTCTAGAATGTTCTCCAGGAGATGTTCTCCTCTATGGACTTCAAGGACCTGGAACTCCGGAAATATTCCCAGTATGATGGCAGAACTCTGATCATTGATAAAGTTTCTGGAGATGAAGAAGCACGGATGACGTTCCTCACCTGCAGGGAGTGACAGGTGAGGTTGCAGACGTGACAGTGGAGTCCACCTGTCTGTCTGTCGGCCGTTCTGTCCGTCTGACCGAACTCTCTGCTCTCGCTGCTCTGCTGGATGGTGACCTTCAGCGAGCCGACGCTCTGCAGCTGCATGTGAGACAGGTGAGAAGACCTGACAACATCCACACTAACGTCCTGTAGAATCCATCAGACTCACCTCTGCTGCCACCTGCTGGTCAGGAGGAGGAACATCTGCAACACAGAACCAACTCATCAGCCACCGAGCAGACACACACCACACCTGATGACATCATACACACCTGCTGCCGGACCACATGACCCCGAGGCCTTCTCCTGATTGGTCAGAGCTGCAGCCTCCTCACCGCTGTGGAAACACGTTAACCTTTATTATTCTTATTATTAATGCAGATTTATGGATAAATCACAGTCAAGGTTTAAATTTAATAATCAGATTCTAGCCTGAGTATCTTTGTGGTCGTTTGTGTCTCTTTGTGGTGGTTTGTGTCTCTTTGTGGCTGTTTTGTGTCTCTTTGTAGTGGTTTTGTGTCTCTTTGTGGCTGTTTTGTGTCTCTGTTATACTGAGCAGATAGTTCTCACTGTGGGAACACGAGGATTAAATATTTAACTCATGTTCTGTATTTTCCTGCAGATGAATAAATAAATTAAGTCTGTTTCTGTAACACAAACATCCAACCAGGAACCGACCCGTCCGGTCTGGCCCTCTTGGCCTCTACTGAAGCTCCATCAGATCCCGGGCCTCCAGGTGTTTCTTCTTCTGTGGTGGCGGCGCTGCTTCCTGTCACCTGGACAACAACAGAGACGTCTGTCAGATGGATCCAGGACAGCAGCAGGAGGGCGGGTTTGTTTTCTGTACCTGCTGAGGTGGAGGCAGTCTGACAGGGAACCGAACCCTCGACACGCCACTTCCTGCCGCAGGTAGAAAGCACCTGGAGGACCACAGAGCAGCTTTAAACAGACAGAAGAAGAAGCTGAAAACATCTGATCACAGGACAGGAAACTGAAGTTGCTGATGTGGAGAACTTTATCTACATGAAATGATGAAAACACAGATTAGTGTTTGAAGCTTAAACTAAAAGTTGTGCTAACTGGAATAAATTAAATCTGAAGACTGTAAAACAGAATCGAACTTCAGAAACGAGGAAAAGGAACTGTAACTTTGTGGTCGTTTTGTGTCTCTCTGTTGTCGTTTTGTGTCTCCTGTGAAATTTCGAACGCTGATCTTTTTTTTTTGGCTCTTACTGATGAAATGAGACCAACACACCTGAAGCTGCACCTGCCACCAGTAACCAATCAGAACGTCCGGTTCTCACCTGTCTGTCCTCCTTGGCTGTTTAACCATGATGAAGGTTCACCCGCTCACCTCTATGTACACAGGTAAAATAGATTCAGCAGCACATACAAGCAGCATTGATCTCCTCCTGAATGTGACTTCCCCCCCCCCAGATTTTTAATTAAAACAGAAAATTAAAAAAAAAGTACAAAAAACGTTCATTCAAAACTCCACTAACATTTCATGACATTTTAACAGCTTTTCTCCACAGCAGACACGGAAAACGGATGAATTCTTACATGAAATAATAGACATTATACATAAAAGTACAGGAGATTGGTGTTTAGTATGTAAGCCGAATTGAAAATGGACTTCTGTGGATACCTAAAACTTCATTAGATTCATATGATGGATGATATTCAGTTTATCAGCTTTTTAGTGCGAGTTTTCGCACTAAACGCAGCTGGACTAACAGAATAAAGCCGTTTCCCTGAACCAGCCGCTGTTGTTTTCATGTTTTATCTCCATCAGATATTATATGAATCATAGTGTTTGCTTCATTAGGAATTTATTAGATATATTGCACAATTTCAGCCTCATTGGTTCCTAAAGACTCGATACATAACAGATGAATTAAACCCACTCTGGAAGGTTTACCACAGTTTAGAGCTCAGCCGATTAGAGCTCAGCCGAATTAAAAACGAACTTTTACTGATTACAAAAGTGCCTTAAAAGATTTACTACGGTGAATGTTTCTGAATTAAAAAGAGAATAAAAACAAAATGAGTATTTTTTTAAGAGGAACTCGGCACCATACGCGGTTATGCTAAAACTACTGATAAGAAGTGGTTTTCAGTCTGAAGTTCCGGTTTTATTTGTTTGGTTCCAGCGGCAGAAGTTTGTTCCGACTTATTATCGGAATAAAAAAACACTTATATTTGAGTTTAACAGCGCTTTAATTTAACTCACCTCAGGCCTCAGCAGCAGCTAAAGGTAATTCAGCTACATGTAAACGGATTGACTGTGAGCTGCTATGTCGCCCCCTGCAGGCCCGGAGGAGGCGCTGCGGCCGTCAGAGGAACTGCAGGACTTTGAAACAGAATCTAACTTCTGAAATCAGGGAAAAGAGCAGTCACTTTGTGGTTGTTTTGTGTCACTGTTGTCGTCTTGTGTCTCTGAGGTTGTTTTGTGTCTATTTGCAGTCGTTTTATTTATGTTATGTTATGATTTAATAAAGGGGGTTGATGAATTCTTATTTTCTTAGCCTGTGTTTAAAATCTGACTTTTCTTTTTTTTTACCCAACAAACATAAAAAATATAACATTTTACAATATTTGCATCTCTATTAATAATCCAGCACCAGTCACAAAATAAATACATTTGAGAGGAAACAACAGACAGAAAACAAATAAATAGATCAGATAAATTCCTGTGATGAACATATTTCCTTTTAAAAAGATGCAGACTGTTTTAAAACTTTTAAAGTGATGGTGATGAGTGTATTTTGTCCGCGCAGGGAGAAGAGAAAAAAGATAATTCCCTCCAGTGACGGCTGTAAACCCGCTGCATGCTGCTCCGTGTGGTCCTGCTGAATAAACTCATAAATTAGCTTTGCTGTATTGTACTGCGATCTGTATTTCCAGGCCTCTGATTGGCTGGAGGCGTCTGGAAGTCATTTGCAGGTTGCAGTGAATCTGCTGGTATTTCCTGGATTCACTGAGCAGACAGACTGAAAGCAGACTGGAGCTGATCCAGGAACAGATTTACAGCAGGAAAGTGTCCAGAAGCAGAACATGTGAGAGAACAGTAACTACTGGTTCTGAAGGAGCGTTTAAGAGGCTTATTTCTGGCGGTACGGTGGCCCAGAGGGTTCAGATTATTGGGATATTTACACGATGAAGGTGGTGAACATCTAAAGAAACTGAAATCAGACAGAACTCTGCATCTCCATCAGGAACATCAGAACCAGGATGCTGTGATGATAACAAGAACAATAATCAATCAGATACTGATTATTGATCTATCAGACAGTAATCATTGAGTCACGTGATCGTAGTTGAGGGAATATTATGTCCAAAACATTACAGGAACCTCTGATGGGAAACACTTTCAGAACATAATGGTCCAACAAAGTTACCATTTTATGCACTAGAGGTCTTCCTACAGCAGAACTAGAACCACCTAAATGATCCTGAGAACCTCTTTAATGAGTAGAACCTGCTAAACATAAACTAGGACCACCTATGCACCCTCTAGAACCTCCTCAGTGACCACTAGAACATCCTAAAGGATCCCTGGAGGCTTTCATAGGATCACATCCTCAGGTACTACTAGAACCTGCCAAAAGTAAACTCGGATCTCCTCAGTGGCCTCGAGATCCACCTTCATTTAAAAACAACAGCAGAAGACCTCTAGGACCTTCCACAATACTAGAACCATCTAAATAAACGCTAGAACCACCCAAATCCCCCAAACAAACACTAGAGCCTCCAAAAAAACCTTTCAAATCACCTAAATTAGTTCTAGAGTTAATTATTTCTGTCCATATGAGATACAGGAATCTACTCTAGAACCATCTGAATAAACTCTAGAACCACCTAAATTAACTCTAGGATCTCCTAAATTAATCCTAGATGCATATAAAACACATTAACTCTAGAACCAGCTCTATAAACTTTAGAACCATCTACATAAACTCTAGAACCATCTGAATGAAATTTAGAACCATATGAAAAACAGGAATTGACTCTAGAAACATCTGAATAAACCCTAAAACTACCTAAATTAACTCTAGGAAATCCTAAATGAACTCTAAAACCACCTAAATTTATCCTAGAACCACATAAAACACAGAAATGAACTCTAGAACCAGCTAAATAACAGCTAGAACCATCTGAATGAAGTGTAGAAAATCCTAAATTAAGCCTTGAACCATATAAAACAAAGAAATTATCTCTAAACCAGCTCAATAAAGTCTACAACATCTGTATAAACTCTAGATCCATCTAGATAAAGTCTAGAAGCCCCTAAACAAACTCTAGAACCTCCTAAGTTGTGAACGTCTTTCACAGTGTTTCAGTGCTTGTAGATTTACCTGCAGAACCATCAGAGAACCCTCTGCTGTTCTGCAGTAAACCTGTTGTTCAGCTGCTGCAGCGTCAGATTGTTCTAGAAACGTTAGAACATTGAGGCTGGACTCCCTCGGTGCCCTTAATGTGTTTTCAGGACGTCTCAGGTTTAAAGAACTGCTGCTGATCTGCTCCTTCACTTTACAGAAGTCTGGAATGGAAAACACTCAGAACCTCCTATCTCTGTGAGGACTCTCGTTAATCATCGGAACCCTGAAATAGACGTTAAATGTCTGTTTCTAAGTGAGAACCAAACTAAACGCCCTGTAAATACTCAGTCTGGTCCTCACAAACACAGCTGTAGGCGTCCAGACACTCTATAGACGTAGAAATAAACCAGAGTCTGTTCTGGATTTATCGTCTCTTCACTGCAGAATGTGTTTTTCATTGTGGTTGGAAAAAGTCTCTGAAAGGAAAACAGTGCAGACGATCAGAAATATGCGGACAGCAGAGCAGAGCAACATGTGACTGATGAATGTTAGGCCTCCAGTCTGAGCTCAGGTTTCTGAACACCAGAGAACTTCCTCCACTCCAAGCTGGAAACCAGAACCTTCATGGAGTCTCAAACTGTTTCCATCTGTTGCTTTTATTCTCATCTTCAGCATCTGCATGAAAATAAGTTCCATGAAAATGTCAGGAAAAGAATCTTTAGCGCACAGACGTTTTCAAAGGATGAACCATAGATTAAAGCTGCAGTACTTCTAACAGCCAGCAGGAGGTGACTCTACCAGACAATGATCCGACTTCTCACCTGATCGGTTTCCCTCAGGAACCATTTACCTGTTAATGTTTCAAACAGAAATACACAAACCAACAAGTGACAGATCTGTTGATCGGAACCCAGGATCTTTTGGTCTAAAGTCTGGATGTGTTGGTCTAAAGGCAGGATCTGTTGGTCTAAAGTCAGGATGTGTTGGTCTAAAGGCAGGATGTGTTGGTCTAAAGGCAGGATCTGTTGGTCTAAAGTCAGGATGTGTTGGTCTAAAGGCAGGATGTGTTGGTCTAAAGTCAGGATGTGTTGGTCTAAAGGCAGGATGTGTTGGTCTAAAGTCAGGATGTGTTGGTCTAAAGTCAGGATCTGTTGGTCTAAAGTCAGGATCTGTTGGTCTAAAGTCAGGATCTGTTGGTCTAAAGTCAGGATGTGTTGGTCTAAAGGCAGGATGTGTTGGTCTAAAGTCAGGATCTGTTGGTCTAAAGTCAGGATCTGTTGGTCTAAAGTCAGGATGTGTTGGTCTAAAGTCAGGATCTGTTGGTCTAAAGTCAGGATCTGTTGGTCTAAAGTCAGGATTTGTTTTTCTAAAGTCAGGATGTGTTGGTCTAAAGTCAGGATCTGTTGTCTTTTCCGGGGACCTCTTGGTCTTTGAAGAGGACTCGGTGATCTTTATTTGGGTTTTCTTGGCCATGACTCAGGATGAATTAGTCTTCATTACAGACTTGTTGATCTTCACTAAGAACTTTGCGACGTTCACTTGAAACTCAACTAAACCTGACTTAATTGAGGATCTGTTAGTCTTAAGTCAGTATTTGTTAATCATGCCTCGGAACACCGTTGGCCTTTACTGAGGACTCCTGATCTTTAAATGGGTTTTATTGGTCTTGACTCAGGATTAGTTGGCCTTGAAGACTTATTCATCTTGAGGATTTGTTGATCCTGACTAAGGACTGGGATGCTCAATTGAAACTCAACCTAATTTAACTCAGGATGATTCCTGAATCCTGACTCTGGAACAGTTGAACTGGACTGAGGATCTGTTTAACGTTTAGTTGGGACTCGTTGGTTCTGAGTAAGGATTTGTTGGTCTTTGCATGACTTGTTGATCTTAACTAGGAATTAGTTGGTCTTGAATTTGTACTTCCTCTGAAATTATTGGTCTTAATAGATGATTTATTAATCTTGACTTAGGAATTCTTGGTCTTGACTTAAGATTTGTTTTTTTTTTACTTGGGATTTGTTGGTTCTGAGTCAGGATTGCTTGGTCTTAACTGAGGACTTGTTGGCTTTGAGTCAGAATCTTTCATGGTTTTGTTGGTCTTGACTGATGATTTATTGATCTTGAGGATTTGTTAATCTTACTCATGGTTTTTGTAATCTTTACTTGAAACTCAGTTTAACTAAACTAAAGATCTGTTTGTCTTGACTTGGGACTTGTTGGCTTTGAGTAAGGATTTGTTGGTTGGATTGAGGACTTGAAGATTCCAAATTGGAGGAAGTTCACGTTTTATAAACAGTTCATGGTTTGATGGAACTGTTTTTTTCCTCTTCAGACAGTAAACACTGTAACAGAATGAATTAGATCAGGTAAAAAATACAGACTTCTGATGTGGACATTGTTTGTATTTTATTAATTACAGTTAATACGTAAATTAGATTAATTGTTTTTAGTAAACTAACAGCTTTGGGGAGGTGACAGTGAGTGTTTTTAAAGCCAGATTCTAAACGGTGAGGGTTGAGCTGCTGTGAAGTCTTTGAAGAGTTCAGCTGCCGGCTTTCTGCTGTTAATGGATTCACCACATGCTGCTGGAGTTTCCTCTGAATGGAGACACACTGAGAGCTTTTCATTACTGCTGCTGCTCCCTGAGGACCTCCAGCTTCCTTTGCTCTAAATCTGGTTCGGTCGTTTTCAGCCTCGGCTCCTTCAGGTCCGGTTTAAACTCAGTCTAATCTGATGGAAGGTTCACAGTGAGGTCAGGATCTTCAGGTTTAACTTCCTTCAGGACACATTATGTTTGATCACTTTCAGAAGTTCTGATGGATCCTGAAGCTGATGGCTGGACTTAATGTTTAAAAAGTTTAAAGGAAGCCAGGATCAGTTATCAGAGCTACTGCAGCACGAGGAGCCATGTTCTGAAATACCTGAATATGTTTTAGGATCAGAAATGTTCTTCTAACAACTGAAACTAGAAACACTGAAACTATGATCTGAGATATGAACACACGACTGACTCACAGTTTGTTGGTTTTTACCTTCAACCTGATCATGGAACTTCTTGGTTTTGGTTGAAGATGTGTTGATCAGTAGTCAGTTGGTCTTCAGTCAGGATTAGTTGGTCTGGATTCAGGACTAGTTAGTCTTGGAACTTGTTGGTTTTGACTCTGGATTTGTTGTCTACTTGGGCATTTTGAGAATTTGTTGGTTGTGATGGATGAGTTGTTGATGTGGACTCAGGATTTCTTGGTCTTTACTAAGGACTAGCTGATCTTTATTTGGAACTAGTTGGTCTTGATTAAGGATTTGTTAATCCTGACTCAACAACTGTTGGTCTTGGCTCAGAATTTGTTGGCGTTGTCCACTTGGAACTAGTTGGTCTTAACGGAGGATTATTTGGTTTGGGGTCAGGATTTGTTTGTTTAACTCTGGATTTTAGGTCTTGATTGAGGATTTGTTGTTTTAACGTGTTGGTCTTTACTTGGGACTCGTCTGTCTTGACAAATGATAAGTTTCTCTGTAAGAAAATCTTGCGAACAGTTTCCTTCTTAAGTTTCATTTTTTCCAGCAGCCTTGTTGCAAACGTTATTTTTACGTTAAGCAGTGAGCAGCAGATGTTCCCTGATGGAACGATCAATACGAATTCAGAGGGAAGATTAAACAGAAAACGCAAAAACAGATAGATTTGTCAGTTTGTTCTTTTTACTTTTATTATTATTAAAATATGAAAAAGTTTCACACCGATGAGCTGAAAGGAGCTCGAACCTGTGACGTCAACAACACGTTCAACATGCCGAGTCTCCAAGTCACAACGCCGAGTGATGTCACCGTAATGATGCGTACAAAGAGAATAATTCAGATTTCAGGGTTCATCACCCAAGAGTCTGTTCAGTTCATCACCTGACCCCTGTAATGGCTGCCGAATGGAGGAAGTGATGTCACCTGACTGCTGGATGGAGGAAGTGATGTCACATGAGCATCAGTAAAAGTCCTGGTTGTAGTCTGTGGCCTCCATCAGCTGCTTCATCTCAGACACACTGTTGGCCAAGTAGGACGACAGCTCCTCTGACAGACAGACAGGTAGACAGACATGGTGAGACAGGTAGGAGTATTTTAAAGACATATTTCCTGTCTACAGGTCTGAACAGGTGTGTTCGTCTCACCTGCTTCCAGGACTCCCAGGACGGCGGAGGCGGAGACTGATCCCAGGCTGTTGTGAGCTGTGCAGTGATAGGTTCCTGAGTCTCCAGGCTCCGCCCCTTCGATCTGCAGCCAACTGGACAGCTCGAATTTAAGAGGCCCGCCCCGCGACTGGGAGAGCCAATCAGAAATCAGTTAGTGTCTCTGCGGTGGGACTCGGGGGTCTTAATAAAATGTTGCACTGCCCCTTTAAAAGAGGGGCTACAGGCTCAGGTGTGTCCTACCTGGACAGAGATGTGGGGGTCGTCTCCAGGCAGGACGACATCTCGTCCCTCCTTCCTCCACTCGACCAGCGCCATTGGAAATGCAAAGACCTCACAGAGGAACACCAGACTGCTGCCTGACCCGTTCACCTGGTTCTGAGGAGGAACCTTGATGACCGGAACTGGAGGACAGGTGAGACAGACAGGTGAGACAGGCAGGTGAGACAGGCAGGTGAGACAGACAGGTGAGATAGAGAAAAGTTATTTTTGACATTTCTTGTCATTTTAAACAACAATTGTGGAATTTGGGACATTTTTTAAAATCATTTTGGACGTTTTTAGATTTTCTAACAATCTTTGAGACTTTTCTTTTAATCATATCGGACAAATTAATAAATTTGGACCGTTTCTTTCATATTTAGGAGAAAGTTTCAGTCATTTGTGGCACGATTTACTAATTCTAGACAAGGTTTTGTCATTTTAAACGGGTTTTGGACAATTTTCTTGTAATTTAAGACAAGTCACTTTGAAATGAGGCCGTCTGAGGTCAGATTTACCTGAAAGGGGGTCAGTGTGGAGACTAAACCACAGACTGTATATAAAGATGGACGTAGCATCTGGCTCCAAAAATGAAGCCCACCCAGAAGTGTCAAAAACTTGCAATATCACGCCGTCCTCTAGGGTTGGCTCCAAAAAGCTTTTTCTCCATAGACCCCAATTCATTTTTGGAAAAAATAAAATTTGATAGACTGATGTTCTACAGCTCAGGATTTTTTCCTGTTAGTTTTCATGGTCAAAGTGAGAGATCAGGTGGCCGATCTTAAAATAAATCAATACTGAATTTTAAATAAATCGTTAAAGTTGGCGGAGCCAGGGGGCGTGGCTATACTTGATAGACAGCCACATAGACTGGTCCTTCCCCTAGTCGCTCTCCGGTCCAGCCTGACGCTTTTTACGTCACTGGCTCCAAAAAGTCCAAAACGGCGACCAGGAAGTAGCAAAATCCGGGCTTCATTTTCTCGGTGTTGAAACCAACGGGTGACGTCACGGTTAGTTCACGCCTGGACTAAACTAGACAGACAGGAAACATCCAGTGATCCCAGACAGAAGCAGCAGATCACAGAGCCCGGTCTGATCCGTGTTAATGTTTTCCTGCTCTGAGATCAGATCTGGATCATTGAACTGAAAGAAGACGTCCAAATATGACAGCAAACACCTGAAAGTTCTGATCACCTCACCGCTAGCACTTTAAAGCTAACAGGAAGTAAAGCTAACGAACCGACTCTATAGTACTTTCAGCTGGGTCTAAACTGGGCCGAACTGGATCTAACTGGTTTAAACTGGGTCCAACTGGTCTCTGTTGTGGTTCCAGGTCCCTGATGGGTTCGAGGCCTTGAGGACTCACTGATGACGTTTTCAGACGTCTGACATGGAGACGCACTGAGCGCGCTCAGTAACCAGCAGCAGAGAATGTGGATGTTTGTCACAGCGGGACAGAAGCTGCTGGACAAACAGAAGAACCTGGTTCTAGCTGGAACATCTGCCGTGGTCCTCTGGTTCATCAGTCAGCTGTCAGACATTGATTATGATCCACTGATCATGAAGATTTCAGCTTCTTCTGTCAAGTTTTACTGTCAGAGAAACCAGACGTGAAAATGTTCTGGTTTCTTTCCTCTGACAGTAAAAGTGAGCATCGTTTGGACTCTAAGCGTCCACACTTAGATTCACAGAGAAAGGAAAGGAACTGAAATGAGCTAAAAACGACCAGGATCCTCAGTTTTATCAGCTTAAATCATTTAAACTGATGGATTCATTTAATGTCATCATTTAGCTTCTCTCAGCTCCATTTAAACTGAAAAACATTTTTTTAAAAACAACAACTATGCAGCTTTTTACAGATAAATGACAGAAAACCTGAAATCTGAATTTTTCTTCTTATTTGATCATTTATAATCTAACAGGATTCTACGTGTTGAAGCAGAATCTCACTGTTTTTGTGAGTTTATTTATTTATTTAAACATTAAAAGAACAAATAAAAAGAAACAAACAAACAGATAAACAAACAAAAATTCAGTAAAATTAAAGTCAGAAACCGTTTTATTGATGGAAGATGATGTTTAATTATCTGGAGTTTCACTGGAACCTTTATTATTTATGTTTGTTTGTTTGTTTGTCTGCAGCAGCTCTACAGGTGAGTCCAGATGTGTCCAGGTGTTCCTACCTGTCCTACAGGGGCTCCTCTCTCTGCTCTCCAGGTCCGGTTTGGAGAACGCGACCTCCCGGAACCGACACATGTTCATGTAGGTGGTTCCATCCGACCCGCAGACCGGCTGCTGCTCCTCACACACACACACCGCCTCCTCCTCCTCCTCCTCCTCCGGTCCCGGTGCTCCTCCAGCGGGTCGCCGCTCCGCCTCACACCGCAGCCCGGAGCCGCAGAGCCCGTAGAACCGGCTCCGGTCTCCCGGGTCGCAGGCTTGTCCCTCCAGGTTTCCACACTCCAGACAGCAGCCGCAGGGGTCTGGGACCAGACCGGCCCGGCAGCCGCGGGTCTCCGGGCACAGGTCCGGCTCGCACGGTCCGCAGCGCTCCGCCGCTCCGGTCCAGTTCCCTCCGCCGAGCTCCTCGTCCAGCCGGTCGTAGTCCAGCAGCGACGGCTGGCCGGGGGAGGAGGCGCTGAGGGCGGGCAGCCTGCTGGGGAGCGCCCGGCACCTCTGGAGGTTCACACAGACCAGAACCAGAACCAGAACCCGCATCTTTCCCGGGACTCTGGGTCCGAACACACCGACGGGGAGCCGACCGGGAAGAACCGGGTCAGTGTCCGGGAAGGAGCCGCGAATCCACCGAAAGTTTAAACCCGAACCTTACATTCCGGTCCGGAACCAGAACCAGCAGTCAGACAGAGCCAGACCTGATCCAGAACCAGAACCAGCCGTTAACCCGAGCAGGGCCAGACTGAGCGGCCAACAGCTGATCACACACGAGCCCATCTGTCAAGCCCTTCACAATAAGACTCCGCTGCCCACTGCCCTTCACAATAAAAGCCTGGAGCTGTATGACAAAGTAAAGAAGTACTTTTACTGCAGTAGTTACTGTACTTTAGTCCTGAAACTTCAGACTTTTACTTCAATTTTCTGCTAAAATACTTTGATTCAGTTTAAAGAGAGAAAAATAATTTAAACTATTTATTAAGTGGAGAGTCTGATCTATTTATTTATTATAGTGTTTATATAACTCTTATTTATAATATTACACTCATTTCCTCCTTTAGGAAACAGAACATTTCTATTTAATTAACGTTATTTGATTTTAAACTGTTTTAAATAATATTAAAATAAAACATTATATTTCTGTTAAACTGTTATTTAATTTTTTTAATGATAACCTCAATCATTTACAACTAAAGTTAAGATTTTATAGAATTGAAATGAAAATCCAACAAATAACATGTTTTATTTATTAGTGTTTATTTTAAATCACTTGTTGACAGATAATTGTGTTCTTGTTGTGTTTAATGTCAGAAATAAATCAGTTTATTGATTCTGTTTATTATTAATATTCTTCAGCTGCTTCAGGTTTTATTTTGAAAAGCTTGGGTTCTGGTTCCTCTCTCGGTGAGTCCAATCTGACGGTCTGAAGTTAAGCTGGACCCTTCAGGAGGTTTCTTTGGTTCTGTTTGTTTTACTGGTTCTGTTTTTCGGTTCTGTTTTGTCTGATCGTGTTCTGGTTCTGACTGGTTCTTTTGTTTAGATTGTTCCTGGTTCTTTTTTTTGTTTACATATTTTGTTGTTGTTGTTTGGTTGTTGTTTTTTGCTGGTTCTGTTTTGTTTGTTTGTTTTTAACATATTTTGTTGTTGTTGTTTGCTGGTTCTGGTTCCGTTTTATTTATTTTCATCTGTTTGGATCTGTGTGTTTTGTGCTTTTTAATGGTTCTGTTTTCTCAGGTTCTGTTTTATAGTTTGGTTTTCTGGTTTTATTTTGTAATCATATTTTCCAGTCCAGCTTCTGGTTCTGTTTATTGGTTCTGGTCCTGATTTGTTTTATTTGTTAGTTTTTTTTTTAACTTTTGTTTGCTTCTTTTTTTCCTGGTTCTGTTGTAAAGTTTGGTTTTCTGGTTTCATTTTATTTACCTTCACTTTCTGGTTCTGGTCCAGTTTACTGGTTCTATGTTCTGGTTCTGTTTGTTGGTTCTGTGTTCTGGTTCCTGTGTTCTGGTTCTATGTTCTGGTTCTATGTTCTGGTTTTATGTTCTGGTTCCTGTGTTCTGGTTCTGTGTTCTGGTTCTATGTTCTGGTTTTATGTTCTGGTTCTATGTTCTGGTTCCTGTGTTCTGGTTCTGTGTTCTGGTTCCTGTGTTCTGGTTCTTGTGTTCTGGTTCCTGTGTTCTGGTTCTATGTTCTGGTTCTGTGTTCTGGTTCTGTGTTCTGGTTCCTGTGTTCTGGTTCTGTGTTCTGGTTCCTGTGTTCTGGTTCTTGTGTTCTGGTTATTGTGTTCTGGTTCCTGTGTTCTGGTTCTATGTTCTGGTTCTATGTTCTGGTTCCTGTGTTCTGGTTCCTGTGTTCTGGTTCTGTGTTCTGGTTTTATGTTCTGGTTCTGTGTTCTGGTTCTATGTTCTGGTTTTATGTTCTGGTTTTATGTTCTGGTTCTATGTTCTGGTTCTATGTTCTGGTTTTATGTTCTGGTTCCTGTGTTCTGGTTCTGTGTTCTGGTTCCTGTGTTCTGGTTCTATGTTCTGGTTCTGTGTTCTGCTGCTGTGTCTTTAAACGTTCCGCCTCCTCAGACAGGAATAGTTGTGTAATTGAGGGTTTGTGGGGCTGCGGTTCTGCTCAGTTATTTTCTGTCGTTAGAACGCGTCTGGACAGGTTCTGTTTGCCGTCGGTTCCACCTGGGAACAGACAGAACCTTCAGCTGTCGATGGTTCATGATCAGTTATCGTCTTTCGATGAGTTTTAATGAATCTGTTCAACAAAAACATGAACTGAAAGTTTACAGCGATAAAATAAAGAAATATTTCCTGATTATCAGCTTCAGATTAAACATGAAAAAGACAATAATACTTCAGATTTCAAACTAAACTTCTCTGATTTCTGGATTTACAGCTTTTATTGAATTAGTTCTTCAGTTTCTGTGTTGAATTAGAGCTCCAGAAATATTAAAGATAAAATGTTCCTTAAATACCACTCAGCTGGTTTTAAATCGTTAATAAAGTTTCTCTGTTTGTGTCAGTTTCTGAGACCTCTGAACATCTAGACCTCTGTGAACATCTAGACCTCTGAACATCTAGACCTCTGTGAACACCTAGACCTCTGAACATCTAGACCTCTATGAACACCTAGACCTCTGAACATCTAGACCTCTATGAACACCTAGACCTCTATGAACACCTAGACCTCTGTGAACATCTAGACCTCTGTGAACATCTAGACCTCTGAACATCTAGACCTCTATGAACACCTAGACCTCTGTGAACATCTAGACCTCTGTGAACACCTAGACCTCTGTGAACACCTAGACCTCTGTGAACATCTAGACCTCTGTGAACATCTAGACCTCTGTGAACATCTAGACCTCTGTGAACACCTAGACCTCTGTGAACACCTAGACCTCTGTGAACACCTAGACCTCTGTGAACATCTAGACCTCTATGAACATCTAGACCTCTATGAACATCTAGACCTCTATGAACATCTAGACCTCTATGAACACCTAGACCTCTGTGAACACCTAGACCTCTGTGAACACCTAGACCTCTGTGAACATCTAGACCTCTGTGAACACCTAGACCTCTGTGAACACCTAGACCTCTGTGAACACCTAGACCTCTGTGAACACCTAGACCTCTGTGAACATCTAGACCTCTATGAACATCTAGACCTCTATGAACACCTAGACCTCTATGAACATCTAGACCTCTATGAACACCTAGACCTCTGTGAACACCTAGACCTCTGTGAACACCTAGACCTCTGTGAACATCTAGACCTCTATGAACATCTAGACCTCTGTGAACATCTAGACCTCTGTGAACATCTAGACCTCTATGAACACCTAGACCTCTATGACCACCTAGACCTCTATGAACACCTAGACCTCTATGAACACCTCGACCTCTATGAACATCTAGACCTCTATGAACACCTAGACCTCTATGAACACCTCGACCTCTATGAACACCTAGACCTCTGTGAACACCTAGACCTCTGTGAACATCTAGACTTCCATGAACTCCAGGGTCTGGTTCCTACCAATGAGTCCACATCAACATTTAGTCTAAACATCTAAAAACTGGAACCTTGTCTGGTCAAACTGTAACTCATCAGATTCTACTGATGTTGGAGCCTCAATTGTTGGAGAAATGTGGACAAAAGACTGGATTTTAGTAGAAACATGGATCCATCCATAGATAAACACTAAAAGGGAACTTCATGGAGACACTAGACCAGCCTGGATTGGACATTTTCTACTTCTTCCATCTTCAAGGATCAATAATTATTCCTTGTTTCTATTCTGGACAGTTCTGATTCATTCTAGACCTTGGTTAAACAGATTATGAGGACTGATGATGGAGCTGAAAAATAACTTTAGTTTAACCCTCGTGTCGTCCTGTGGGTCAAACTGACCCGTTTTAATGTTTAAGATGTTTGAGAAAAAAAATTCACAGTGGAACTTCTGATGTCCACATTTTCAACATTTTTTGGGAAATATCTGAACATTTTGGTAAAAAAGTGTAATAAAAAATGTTTCTTTAAGAACATTGACATACAATCAACCAAAATCCAGCAAAATTTTTATGTCAATGTTCTTAAAGAAAATATTAGAAGTTTCACTGAGGATTTTTTGGATTTCTTTGAAGATTTTTACTCATTTTTAAAAATATATTTACAAGAATTTTCTTGCCAAGTTTGGTGGATTTTCTTCCTGAAGATTTTGCAAATTGTCATAAATCTGAGGAATTTTTTTGCTGAATGTTTGGATTTTTTTTGGACAAAGAAACAATATTCTTTGATGCGCATAAATGAGGACAACAGGAGGGTTAAAGTAAATACTGAGTCAAATCATCTTTGGTGAAATGAACTGAAATAATTACAGGAACCTTCTGGAGACACAACTCCAGCCTGGATCAGAGGTTCTTCACGTCCATTAATTAAACCGTGTTCTCTGAGATAGAACCTCTTCTGTTGGGTAGTTTGGTTCATTTATACAATGTCTTCACAGGCTTTTATTTTGAAGGTCTGAAAACATGAAAGCATTTTACAGAATTTATAATAATCGATTACTGATCATCTGAACGATGTGAAGCTTCTGTTCTCCAGTCAGTTTCTGAGTCCGATCTTTTCTGCAGGAACCACATCGTTCAGGTCCAGGTGTGAGGTCATGTGATCTCCAGGTGGGAGGTCATGTGATCTCCAGGTGGGAGGTCATGTGATCTCCAGGTGGGAGGTCACGACCCCCCATCCTCCCTGGAGCAGGTCTTGGACACGAACAGACAGTTGTAGTTCCACAGCAGCAGCAGCAGGAGCAGGAAGCAGAGCAGCAGGACCACCAGCAGGGGGCGGCAGCGAGACGGAGGGGAGGACCAGGGGAGGCCCAGGGGGGGAGGGAGGGGAGGAGCAGGAGGAGGAGAGGAGAAGCAGCAATGGAGCCACCAGCACAAACCCTTCAATCCAGAAGGCTGGAGGTCCAAGCTGCTCTGAGACGAAGACATCTGGAGGTTCTGGAGGTTCTGGAGGTTCTTGAGGTTCTGGAGGTTCTGGAAGTTCTGGAAGTTCTGAGGCCACAGAGTGAATGTGAGGAGACGTGAGAACCACAAACATTGGAGATGTTCCGCTGTGGGAGCTTTAGGAACACAAATACGGAAGTTACAGCTTTAAGAAATTAAAAAATAATGTCAGAACTACGTTTAAACCACAAAATAACCTCAGAGAAACAAAGCTATGTTCTGGTTGTGTTTAATTGTGTTTGTTTTGGAACCGTCAGACCTGTTAGAACCTCATCAGAACCCTCAGTAGCAGTTTAGAACCAATCTTCATCACCTCATGAGGAACTTCAACATTCTCTCATGGTGCTGGTTCTGCTGTCCTCCTCCTAGAACCCTACAGAACCTTAGAACTCCTACAGAACCCTAAAACTCCGACACACCATCATCAGTGATCCCTTAAAGAACCTCAGAAGAACACCCAGAACCTCCTCCAGGTTCAAATTCAGATCTTCCTCCTCCTCCTCTTCCTCACAGCTCAACAAATAACAGGAGGTTACCACGGCAACCGGCCAAAGGTCTCCAGGGTTACCGTGACAACCAGCCAGAGCAGCACATGGACCACACGTTCTAAGACTACCTGGAAGTGGAATTTCAGGTTTTTCAGATTAAAAGTTCCTCCTCTGACAGACCTCAGTGCTGTGAGAACCTCCTCAGGTTCTCATCAGTGAAGATGATTGATCACTGATAAACTGATGGATGATCAATAAACCATCTCACTCACCTCTCAGCTCTTCTTCTGTGGTGTCTGCTGCTGCGGCTCCTCTTCTTCTGTGGTGGAGAACAAACACCTGCACCTTCTTCTGCAGCCCGTGGCTCCGCCCACATCCTCCTCAGCCAATCACAGCAGCCGACCAGAGGGTTTGACGACCTTCAGACTGACGGACAACAGAGGGGAGCTAAACTCACATAAAGCCCCCGACACCAAAGATCTGCCCCATAATACCCCAAAACTCCCCCCAACACCACAAATCTGCTGTATTATACCCCAAAGCTCCACCAGACATCACAGATCTGCCCCATAATACCCCAAAACTACCCCCAAACCCCACAGATCTGCCCAGTAATACCCAAAAAGTCTCCCCCAAAAACACTAATCTGCCCCCATTACCCTCAGACTGTCTGAACATTACATAACTGCCCTCCAAAAACA
Source organism: Acanthochromis polyacanthus (assembly GCF_021347895.1). Lineage (NCBI taxonomy): Eukaryota > Metazoa > Chordata > Actinopteri > Pomacentridae > Acanthochromis > Acanthochromis polyacanthus. Next base: position 1,015,204 of record NC_067119.1, on the reverse strand, counting down.
CAAAACTACCTCAAAATAAAAAAACACACAACATGGCCAAAATACCCTGAACTCCCCCTGAAACCGGCCCCAGCTGTTCCTGTGTCCTCCAGTCAAACTTCAGAGGCTGAACTGAACTAAAATGTGAAACTAAAACAGAAACTTCAAAGAAGTTTTACTACAAACCAAATTCCTGGAAAACACACCAGAGTGTGACCTCAGAGCTGCCCCGATGGACTACAACTCCCACAACCCTCCACTGTGACCCCAGTCTGACCTCAGAGTCAATATTTACCTCCGCCAGGAGGTTATGTAATCATCGGAGTTTGTTTGTCTGTCTGTCTGTTAACAGCATAACTCAAAAAGTCATGGATGGATTTTCATGGCCCCACCATCTCTCTCAATGGTACAGAGTCCTTCAAAAAAATCCTGGATCCAGACGGTGATCCAGATCACCTCCAAAATCTAATCGATTGTTACTTTTGCTCTTCCAGACATTCTGTAAAAATTTGGTGAAAATCCGTCCATGACTTTTTGAGTTATGCTGTTAACAGACAGACAGGCAGACAGGCAGACAGGCAGACAGGCAGGCAGACAGGCAGACAGGCAGACAGGCAGACAGGCAGACAGACAGGCAGACAGGCAGACAGACAGACAGACAGACAGACAGACAGACAGGCAGACAGACAGGCAGACAGGCAGACAGGCAGACAGGCAGACAGACAGGCAGACAGGCAGACAGACAGACAGACAGACAGACAGACAGACAGGCAGACAGGCAGGCAGACAGGCAGACAGACAGACAGGCAGACAGGCAGACAGGCAGACAGACAGGCAGACAGGCAGACAGGCAGACAGACAGGCAGACAGGCAGACAGGCAGACAGGCAGGCAGACAGGCAGACAGACAGGCAGGCAGACAGACAGGCAGACAGACAGGCAGACAGGCAGACAGGCAGACAGGCAGGCAGACAGGCAGACAGACAGACAGACAGACAGACAGGCAGACAGGCAGACAGGCAGACAGACAGGCAGACAGGCAGACAGACAGGCAGACAGGCAGACAGGCAGGCAGGCAGACAGACAGGCAGACAGGCAGACAGGCAGACAGGCAGACAGACAGGCAGACAGACAGACAGACAGACAGACAGGCAGACAGACAGGCAGACAGGCAGACAGACAGGCAGACAGGCAGACAGGCAGACAGACAGACAGACAGGCAGACAGACAGACAGGCAGACAGGCAGGCAGACAGGCAGACAGGCAGACAGGCAGACAGACAGACAGACAGGCAGACAGACAGGCAGGCAGACAGGCAGACAGGCAGACAGGCAGACAGGCAGGCAGACAGGCAGACAGACAGACAGACAGACAGACAGGCAGGCAGACAGGCAGACAGGCAGACAGACAGACAGGCAGACAGACAGACAGGCAGACAGGCAGACAGGCAGACAGACAGGCAGACAGGCAGACAGGCAGACAGGCAGACAGACAGACAGACAGGCAGACAGGCAGACAGGCAGACAGGCAGACAGACAGGCAGACAGGCAGACAGACAGGCAGACAGGCAGACAGGCAGACAGGCAGACAGGCAGACAGACAGGCAGACAGGCAGGCAGACAGGCAGACAGGCAGACAGGCAGACAGACAGGCAGACAGGCAGACAGGCAGACAGGCAGACAGACAGACAGGCAGACAGACAGGCAGACAGGCAGACAGGCAGACAGACAGACAGACAGACAGACAGACAGACAGACAGACAGACAGACAGGCAGGCAGACAGGCAGACAGGCAGACAGGCAGACAGGCAGACAGACAGACAGACAGGCAGACAGACAGACAGGCAGACAGGCAGACAGACAGACAGACAGACAGACAGACAGGCAGACAGGCAGGCAGACAGGCAGACAGGCAGACAGGCAGACAGGCAGACAGGCAGACAGACAGGCAGACAGACAGGCAGACAGGCAGACAGACAGGCAGACAGACAGGCAGGCAGACAGACAGACAGACAGACAGACAGGCAGACAGGCAGACAGGCAGACAGACAGACAGACAGACAGACAGACAGGCAGACAGACAGACAGACAGACAGACAGGCAGACAGGCAGACAGGCAGACAGACAGGCAGACAGGCAGACAGGCAGACAGACAGACAGACAGGCAGACAGGCAGACAGGCAGACAGGCAGACAGGCAGGCAGACAGGCAGACAGACAGGCAGACAGGCAGACAGACAGACAGGCAGACAGACAGACAGGCAGACAGGCAGACAGGCAGGCAGACAGACAGACAGGCAGACAGGCAGACATGCAGACAGGCAGGCAGACAGGCAGACAGGCAGACAGACAGACAGACAGGCAGACAGACAGACAGACAGACAGGCAGACAGGCAGACAGACAGGCAGACAGGCAGACAGGCAGGCAGACAGGCAGACAGGCAGGCAGACAGGCAGGCAGACAGGCAGACAGACAGGCAGACAGACAGGCAGACAGACAGACAGACAGACAGGCAGACAGACAGGCAGACAGACAGACAGGCAGACAGACAGACAGACAGGCAGACAGGCAGACAGGCAGACAGACAGGCAGACAGGCAGACAGGCAGACAGACAGGCAGACAGGCAGACAGGCAGACAGGCAGACAGACAGACAGGCAGACAGACAGGCAGACAGGCAGACAGGCAGACAGACAGACAGACAGACAGACAGGCAGGCAGACAGGCAGACAGGCAGACAGACAGACAGACAGACAGACAGACAGGCAGACAGGCAGACAGACAGACAGACAGACAGACAGACAGACAGACAGACAGGCAGACAGACAGACAGACAGACGGCCTGGCGGAGGTCTGCGCTCTCCGAGTTCTTTTCTAGTTGAGTTTGTAGCTGAAGTTTTAGTTGAAGCCTGAACAAACAAAAGCGAAACCTTTGAAAAAACCGGATGAACTGAGTTTACTACGGTTCAGTGTGGACAGTGATGAGGTACATGTACTACACTAGTCTATGATACTGCAGTACAAGTACATGGAGTATTTACAGTGTCAGCAGGAACAGCAGCATTTTACTGATTTCGTGATTTTATACATCAACAGTTTGGTCCACTGAATCTCAAACTGGGGCTCAGGACCCTGTGAAGGGCCACCAGATAAATGATGGTGTCCGTCCCCTCTAAATACCCTAAACACCCCTAAAACTGCCCTAACAAATACCCAAAATATTACCACCAATCGCCCCAAACTCCTCCAACAGATAACCCAACACTCTCAGCAAATACCCATAAAACCTCTATATCTTAACCACAAAATACCCCCAAAACAACCCTATAAGATACCCCCTAAACTTGCCCCTAGTCCCATCAAATACCCCCAAACCCAGCGACTGAATGTCTCCAAAAACACCCCAACTATCCCTCTAAAACCCCAACAATTCTCCTACAAACTTCCTGACCAAACCTGCTGTAGTTCTACCAACTCAATCCAAAATGCACCCACCAACCACCCCAAACCAGTCAGCTACACCACCAAATTACCCCAAAACCACCCAACTACCCCACCAAATAAGCCAAAAACATTAACACCAAATGTCCTCAGTGTCTCTGATCAATCACCTCAAAACCTCCTGTTCAAATTTCCTCAAACCTCCAGACCAAATTAATCACCGAAACTACCAATAAAAAAACGGCAACAACCTCAAAGTCCAGCTACCCTAAATACCCCAAACACCCTAAATACCCCATCAGCCATAATAACAAGAGGAGGTGATCACACAGGTGAGACCAGACAGCGTCAAGACACCTGAAGCGAGGCAGAGGGTCAAACAGGAAGTAGTAAAAATAAAACAGGAAGAAATTAAAACATGACCTAAGAGTTGGGGCTGAAGGAGGCGATCAAATACCCCCCAAACCCCCATGTCGAGGTGTCCCTGAGCAAGACACCTAACCCCTAATTGCTCCTGATGGGTCATTGTTAGCGCCTTGCATGGCAGCTTCCACCATCAATGTGTGAATGTGACGTATCATGTAAAGTGCTTTGGATAAAAGCGCTGCATAAATACAACCATTTACCAAAACCATCCTGTTGAAACCCCAACCCTCCCAAACTACCCCAACCCTCCCAAACTACCCCAACCCTCCCAAACTACCCCAACCCTCGCAAACTACCCCCAACACTCCCAAACTACCCCATCACTGCCAAACTACCCCAACCCTCCCAAACTACCCCCAACACTCCCAAACTACCCCCAACACTCCCAAACTACCCCATCACTCCCAAACTACCCCATCACTCCCAAACTACCCCCAACACTCCCAAACTACCCCATCACTCCCAAACTACCCCATCACTCCCAAACTACCCCCAACACTCCCAAACTACCCCATCACTCCCAAACTACCCCATCACTCCCAAACTACCCCCAACACTCCCAAACTACCCCATCACTCCCAAACTACCCCATCACTCCCAAACTACCCCAACCCTCCCAAACTACCCCCAACACTCCCAAACTACCCCATCACTCCCAAACTACCCCATCACTCCCAAACTACCCCAACCCTCCCAAACTACCCCCAACCCTCCCAAACTACCTCCAACACTCCCAAACTACCTCCAACACTCCCAAACTACCCCTAACATTCCCAAATTACCCCAACCCTCCCAAAATATCCCCAACACTCCCAAACTACCCCATCACTCCCAAACTATCCCAACCCTCCCAAACTACCCCATCACTCCCAAACTACCCCCAACACTCCCAAACTACCCCAACCCTCCCAAACTACCCCCAACACTCCCAAACTACCCCCAACACTCCCAAACTACCTCCAACACTCCCAAACTACCCCCAACACTCCCAAACTACCTCCAACACTCCCAAACTACCCCAACCCTCCCAAACTACCCCCAAAACTCCCAAACTACCTCCAACACTCCCAAACTACCCCAACACTCCCAAACTACCTCCAACACTCCCAAACTACCCCATCACTGCCAAACTACCCCAACCCTCCCAAACTACCCCATCACTCCCAAACTACCTCATCACTGCCAAACTACCCCAACCCTCCCAAACTACCCCATCACTCCCAAACTACCTCATCACTGCCAAACTACCCCAACCCTCCCAAACTACCCCCAACACTCCCAAACTACCCCCAACCCTCCCAAACTACCCCATCACTCCCAAACTACCCCATCAATGCCAAACTACCCCAACCCTCCCAAACTACCCCCAACACTCCCAAACTACCCCCAACACTCCCAAACTACCCCAACACTCACAAACTACCCCATCACTGCCAAACTACCCCTACCCTCCCAAACTACCCCATCACTGCCAAACTACCCCAACCCTCCCAAACTACCCCAACCCTCCCAAACTACCCCATCACTCCCAAACTACCCCATCAATGCCAAACTACCCCAACCCTCCCAAACTACCCCAACACTCCCAAACTACCCCAACCCTCCCAAACTACCCCAACCCTCCCAAACTACCTCCAACACTCCCAAACTACCTCCAACACTCCCAAACTACCCCTAACATTCCCAAATTACCCCAACCCTCCCAAACTACCCCATCACTCCCAAACTACCCCATCACTCCCAAACTACCCCCAACACTCCCAAACTACCCCAACCCTCCCAAACTACCCCCAACACTCCCAAACTACCCCCAACACTCCCAAACTACCTCCAACACTCCCAAACTACCCCCAACCCTCCCAAACTACCCCAACCCTCCCAAACTACCCCCAACACTCCCAAACTACCTCCAACACTCCCAAACTACCCCATCACTGCCAAACTACCCCAACCCTCCCAAACTACCCCATCACTCCCAAACTACCTCATCACTGCCAAACTACCCCAACCCTCCCAAACTACCCCATCACTCCCAAACTACCTCATCACTGCCAAACTACCCCAACCCTCCCAAACTACCCCCAACACTCCCAAACTACCCCCATCACTCCCAAACTACCCCATCAATGCCAAACTACCCCAACCCTCCCAAACTACCCCCAACACTCCCAAACTACCTCCAACACTCCCAAACTACCCCAACACTCCCAAACTACCCCAACACTCCCAAACTACCCCCAACACTCCCAAACTACCCCAACACTCCCAAACTACCCCATCACTGCCAAACTACCCCAACCCTCCCAAACTACCCCATCACTCCCAAACTACCCCATCACTGCCAAACTACCCCAACCCTCCCAAACTACCCCAACCCTCCCAAACTACCCCATCACTCCCAAACTACCCCATCAATGCCAAACTACCCCAACCCTCCCAAACTACCCCCAACACTCCCAAACTACCCCCAACACTCCCAAACTACCTCCAACACTCCCAAACTACCCCAACACTCCCAAACTACCCCCAACACTCCCAAACTACCTCCAACACTCCCAAACTACCCCCAACCCTCCCAAACTACCTCCAACACTCCCAAACTACCCCATCACTGCCAAACTACCCCAACCCTCCCAAACTACCCCATCACTCCCAAACTACCCCATCACTGCCAAACTACCCCAACCCTCCCAAACTACCCCAACCCTCCCAAACTACCCCATCACTCCCAAACTACCCCATCACTGCCAAACTACCCCAACCCTCCCAAACTACCCCAACCCTCCCAAACTACCCCAACACTCCCAAACTACCCCATCACTGCCAAACTACCCCAACCCTCCCAAACTACCCCATCACTCCCAAACTACCCCATCACTGCCAAACTACCCCAACCCCCCAAACTACCCCATCACTCCCAAACTACCTCATCACTGCCAAACTACCCCAACCCTCCCAAACTACCCCAACCCTCCCAAACTACCCCATCACTCCCAAACTACCCCCAACACTCCCAAACTACCCCAACCCTCCCAAACTACCCCCAACACTCCCAAACTACCCCCAACACTCCCAAACTACCTCCAACACTCCCAAACTACCCCCAACCCTCCCAAACTACCCCAACCCTCCCAAACTACCCCCAACACTCCCAAACTACCTCCAACACTCCCAAACTACCCCATCACTGCCAAACTACCCCAACCCTCCCAAACTACCCCATCACTCCCAAACTACCTCATCACTGCCAAACTACCCCAACCCTCCCAAACTACCCCATCACTCCCAAACTACCTCATCACTGCCAAACTACCCCAACCCTCCCAAACTACCCCCAACACTCCCAAACTACCCCCAACCCTCCCAAACTACCCCCATCACTCCCAAACTACCCCATCAATGCCAAACTACCCCAACCCTCCCAAACTACCCCCAACACTCCCAAACTACCTCCAACACTCCCAAACTACCCCAACACTCCCAAACTACCCCAACACTCCCAAACTACCCCCAACACTCCCAAACTACCCCAACACTCCCAAACTACCCCATCACTGCCAAACTACCCCAACCCTCCCAAACTACCCCATCACTCCCAAACTACCCCATCACTGCCAAACTACCCCAACCCTCCCAAACTACCCCAACCCTCCCAAACTACCCCATCACTCCCAAACTACCCCATCAATGCCAAACTACCCCAACCCTCCCAAACTACCCCCAACACTCCCAAACTACCCCCAACACTCCCAAACTACCTCCAACACTCCCAAACTACCCCAACACTCCCAAACTACCCCCAACACTCCCAAACTACCTCCAACACTCCCAAACTACCCCCAACCCTCCCAAACTACCTCCAACACTCCCAAACTACCCCATCACTGCCAAACTACCCCAACCCTCCCAAACTACCCCATCACTCCCAAACTACCCCATCACTGCCAAACTACCCCAACCCTCCCAAACTACCCCAACCCTCCCAAACTACCCCATCACTCCCAAACTACCCCATCACTGCCAAACTACCCCAACCCTCCCAAACTACCCCAACACTCCCAAACTACCCCATCACTGCCAAACTACCCCAACCCTCCCAAACTACCCCATCACTCCCAAACTACCCCATCACTGCCAAACTACCCCAACCCCCCAAACTACCCCATCACTCCCAAACTACCTCATCACTGCCAAACTACCCCAACCCTCCCAAACTACCCCCAACACTCCCAAACTACCCCATCACTCCCAAACTACCCCAACCCTCCCAAACTACCCCCAACACTCCCAAACTACCTCCAACACTCCCAAACTACCCCAACCCTCCCAAACTACCCCCAACACTCCCAAACTACCCCCAACACTCCCAAACTACCCCAACCCTCCCAAACTACCCCCAACACTCCCAAACTACCCCCAACACTCCCAAACTACCTCCAACACTCCCAAACTACCCCATCACTGCCAAACTACCCCATCACTCCCAAACTACCCCAACAACCACCTTAAACTCCGTCTCTCTAACCAAATACCTCCAAACTCCCACACCAGGCATTCTTAAAACCACCCAAACCAACCCATTAAGTACCCCTGAACACTCCCACAAGTACCCCAAACACACACCTACCAAATACCCCACTATCATCACTTCTAAATGTCCTCAATCTCCAAAACTCCCATCAAGAAACCCTAAACCAGCCCAACCAATTGCCCCTAATCCCCCCCCACACACACACACTCTCCCAACAAATACCCAGAAGACTCCAAATGAAATACCCCAAAGACTACCAACCAAATACCCCAGAGTACCAAATACCCTAAAGACTCCCCACCAAATACCCCGAAGACTCCCAGCCTCACCGGCCTCTGAACCAGAACTGTTCGTTTCTGTTGGTTCAGAAGTGGGGGAACTTTCTGGAACCTACAGGTTGTTATGAATCCCAGATTCTGGTTTCAGTGAAGCGATGAGGAAGGACCAGCGTAAAAAAGACAAAAAGATGTTTCAAGTCAAATAAATATGATTTTATTACAGAAACTGTTGATGCTGTTCACAGATTTGACGCTTCGCAGGTTTAAGTTTCAGTTTCACTAAAAACATCGACTGGATTCAACAAAGTGCAACAACTGAACGGTGTCGATTAAATTACACTGAACTTTGCAAAAATTTCACATTTCACTTCTTCTAAAAGTGTTTCAGGTGAATCTCGATAGCCAAGCAGCTACAGTGTCGGCTTTATACAGAAACGTTCAGAAAACCGAAAACAAACTGAAAACAAACTAAAATAAACACAAAACAAACAAAAAACAAACTAAAAATAAACCGAAAACAAACCAAAAACAAACAAAAAAATAAACACAAAACAAACACAAAAACAAAAAACAAACTGAAAACAAACCGAAAACAAACAAAAAACAAACTAAAAATAAACCGAAAACAAACAAAAAACAAACAAAAAATAAACACAAAACAAACAAAAAACAAACTAAAAATAAACCAAAAACAAACCAAAAACAAACAAAAAATAAACACAAAACAAACACAAAAACAAAAAACAAACTGAAAACAAACCAAAAACAAACCAAAGGAGCTGACGTTCAGGCCGACTGGACGAAGGAGGAAACTTCTTCTACAGAAAATAAAGTCTGACAGAAACATCTCATCTTCTTCTTCTACTGCGGCCAGCGTTGCTCTCTGATCACAGATCAATACGATCAAACATCTTCATCATCATCTTCATCATTTACATCAGAATCATCACAAACATAAAAACGGTGACATCAGACTGAAGCTTCAGGATGAGCTGCTCCAACAACGTCCACTGAATCCACCAATCAGCGATCAATACTGTTGATTGATCAGCTTTAACTTTAGACTCCCGTCCTGTTTGGTGATTTCAAAATAAATTGAGTAGTTCTAATCAACATCCCAGTTTAACGTCGTATAAATGTTACATTAGGGGGCAGCTGACGGTACTTTTAATGGCTGATATTATCGATTGACTGATACTTAGAACTAATATATATTTTCAGTAAAAACGTAAAATTTAAAGTCTAAATGAATATTTAAAATGATAAAGAGAGTCTGAAGATGCTGTCTATCAGTCGATTGGTGATTTTAACGTCTTTATGTCAAACTAATCATTCTGGAGTCAAAGAGCTTCATATTTCAGTTTAATGTCATTAAATCAGTAAAATGCAATGATATAAAGTGAAAAAAATAAAATAATGAAAGTTGGAAACTAGATTTCCAACTCTAATTAAAATAATGAATATATATTTCTACTACAGAGTGGAGAATTTTAGATGAAATGCAGCTTAACAGTTAAGTTATTGAACATAGAAACTATATTATGGTGACATTTATGAGGACTAGTGGAACATTTTAATCACTGCTGGAGCAACACTGATCATAAAGCAGACGGTTCAGACGGTCTTTCACACTGTAGAGTTTTCATTTCATCCTAAACGTCTTTTAAGCCTTTGAGAACGTTTCTGTTCAAACAGGAAACGTGTTCCTCTAAGAGCTTTGACACTGAGCACGTGCAAACAGCATCACGATCCAATCAGATCAGTCTCTCTACAGACTACATTACCCAGCAGCCTTAGCAGTGGAACACCTCAGTCAGGTTTAGAGATTCAGGACATGTTTGTAGTTCTGCTAAACTTCCTGTTCCAGAGGCTCCGCCCAACACTGATAGAAACCAGCTCTACCACCGACGGGTTCCTGATCGACAGGTTGGAATTGGTTCCCCATAAACAGGTTCCTCATTGACGGGTTCCCTGTTGATGGGTTCCTGATTGATCTTGAAGACAATTTCTGTCCAGAGGGAAACGTCTAAAACGGAAGATCTGAATCCTTCTGTTGAACTGAAATCAGTAAAAATGATTTAATCTCTGTGAGTTTTTTTTTATTGGAGAAAATGATGTCTAACATGTTATTATTTTTATTCATGTAGAGAACATTGCGGAACCGCCTTCTGGAGGCATTTGAACAATGATTATTAATCCTTTAATTAACCCTAAAAGAAAGAACACTGGTGTTGAAACCCTAAAGATCTGTTCTAAGTGTTTAGATGAAAACACATGAAGGTTCTGAAGCTGAGTGGAAGTTTAAAGGAAGAAATGAAGTGGAACCTGGAACCTTTCAGCTCAGGATCCATCTGGTTACATTATTTATTTCCTCGTGTTTCAGGGTCTAAAGGTGAACAAAACAAACTCCACTGAACTCAGCAGACGGAACGAGGAGTTCTGTGGATCCGAGGACCGGGTGGGTTCTACCCGTCGGTCGGAGCAGCTCACCTGCAGCCGAGCGTCACCGAGAACACGGAAAAACATTTGTTCTGCAGCCAACAGGAACCAGAACCTGCACAGGTCACCAGGGTTCAGGAACCAGAACGTTCTTCTCTAAAGCGTTCTTTAAAGGCTAACATGCACTAACAGAACCTGAATGCTTGTTTTTAACAGATTTACTCCTTTTTTTAAAAATATCTCGTATTTACTGACGTTAAGCTAAAAAACATCGATATTCTGCTCGTTTACGAATCCAAAAACGTCCTAACAGTGACAGTGTACAGGTGTTCTACCACTTAGATATTATTATTATGTATATTTATACACTAAAATATTTTAACGTTCTGTAACTAAAGTGTAAAACACGCTGGTCTGCAGATGAAAACATCTTGTGAATGTTAAACGGTGACGCTGAGCCTTTAGATATATTTAAACACAAACACGTCTGTACAACATTCACATATTTATGATTGAATAAATGTGCTTTTACATAGTAGTGGCAAATATAAAGGCTGCATAAAAAGCTGCTTTATGTCTATAAGTGTTTTTTATTTATGTAGAAAACATGACTATAATGAAGCTGGAAGTGAAGGTTAAGGAATGAATCCTTTAATTAAAGCTGAACTGACTTCATCTAAATGAATTATTATAACAATAAATGATCGTTGTACTCGTTATTCTTTTTATGTTGTTGTTTTGTACAAACTCAAAGTGAGCTGTGACTGTTCACATCTCTGTGAGTTTAAATGTGACCTAAAGGTGACCACAAAACACCTGTCTTTCAAAATAAAAGCCTTCCTGTCTCAGTGACGTTCTCGGCTTTCATCTTCTCGTCTGATTGGGTGTTTGTGGAAACCTCCTAACTCCAGCAGACCTGAGTGAACAGGCCCACTGGAGTTAGGAGGTTTCCACAGGACATCAGCTTCTGATTGGCAGGAGGTAGACAGATGACATCACAGGAGGAGGGGCAGTGACTACAACTCCCAGCAGGCCCTGGGAGCGGTGGCGGAGCCTCTGGGAACACAAAGTTTGTTCACCTGAACAACTGCTGCTCTGATCATGAAATAATAGTTTAAAAAATCATAAATTCCTGTAAAAGTCCTTTAATGTTCTCCTGGAGAACCACTGGAGGAGCGTTCATCCATTATCTTCAAATGTGACGGTTTTAAAACCAAATAATTAAGATAAACATGAATATGAATTATTCTTCCAATATTTCTATATTTCTACAGTGTGGAGAATCTTAGACAAAATGCAGCTGAACAGTTAAATTATTTAATACAAAAACTATTTCCAACCAGTGAGTTCCACTGTGATATTAATGAGAACTAGGGGAACATTGGTTTCTGTGGAACACTTTAGACTGATGATAAATCCACATAGAAATCCTGATTTTCACGGAGTTTTTATCTCATATAAGAAAATAAAAGAACAAACCGGACATTTGAAAAGTTCTTTCACACTGTAGAGTTTTCATTTCATCCTAAACGTCTTTTAAGCCTTTGAGAACGTTTCTGTACAAACAGGAAACGTGTTCCTCTAAGAGCTTTGACACTGAGCACGTGCAAACAGCATCACGATCCAATCAGATCAGTCTCTCTACAGACTACATTACCCAGCAGCCTTAGTGGTGGAACACCTCAGTCAGGTTTAGAGATTCAGGACATGTTTGTAGTTCTGCTAAACTTTCTGTTTCAGAGGCTCCGCCCAACACTGATAGAAACCAGCTCTACCACCGACGGGTTCCCCATCAGTGGGTTCCCCTTCGACGGGTTCCCCTTCGACGGGTTCCCCATCGACGGGTTCCCCATCGACGGGTTCCCCTTCGACGGGTTCCCCTTCGACGGGTTCCCCATCGACGGGTTCCCCATCGACGGGTTCCCCATCGACGGGTTCCCCTTCGACGGGTTCCCCATCGACGGGTTCCCCATCGACGGGTTCCCCTTCGACGGGTTCTCCATCGACGGGTTCTCCATCAGTGGTTCCTTATTGACAGGTTTGTGTTCACGTTTAAAGGAAACAGCTGTGTTGGATTTCATGAGCTCAAGTTGAGAAACAAAGGCGTCACCAGATAGAACCAGATAGAACCACATAGAACCACATATAACCAGTAGAAACCAGTTAGAAGCAGATAGAATAAACTGGTGGTCGAACCAGGCCAGTGCAACCAATCATTGTGATTAACAGGAACAGAATTACAATCAAAATAAAACCAGGTTGGTTCTTTCAAAATAAAAGACCCTCTGGATGGAGGCTGACAGCTACAAGCAAGGAGGAGTGTGTGTGTGTTAATATGTGTGTCTTTGTGTGTGTTACTGTGTGTGTATGTGTGTTAGTGTTACTATCTTTGTGAGGACCAAGGTGTTAATCCTCCATGTGAGGTCCTCTTTAGTGTAGACAGAAATGTCCTGATGTCAACATGTTGTCGTCCTCCCATCTGTTGTGTGTCTGTTGTGTTCTGTGTGTGTTGTGTCTGTTGTGTGTGTTGTGTGTCTGTTGTGTGTTGTGTGTCTGTTGTGTGCCTGTTGTGTGTTTTGTGGCTCAGCAGCAGCTCCTCGCTCGCTCTCCTCCCTCTCTCAGACCACGGTGCTGACGGAGGGATCTGATAGGTTGAGCTGTCCAGTGATGTCAGTCGGATATGGCTACAAAAACACAGGAGACGCACACGTTAATCACATGACGACAACAACAACAACAGCTGAGAAGTTTCTGTCTGGACTCTGAATCAGCAGCGGTGCAGTGAGTACCACAGTACTCCATAGAAGTACAAGTACTCCATACTGTAACCTCACAGAGCAGCAGCTCCCCCTGCTGTCTGCAGCTGGTACCACTGGCAGGAAACACTTTGCACTTCATTTACAGCCCTCAATGAACGATTCTTAACCATTTAAAACTACGAATACATTCTACAGTGATCTTATTAACCCTCAAGCTACCAAGCTATTCTAGAGACTAAAATGACCGACTTTGGTCATTTATGACCCACTATATTTTACACAGGAATACGTCTACTTTAGTGCCTCTTTTTGTGCTTTCTTACCTATTCCACTCCACTGCATTTTAAGATGGATATTCTAAAATATCTTTCTTTTATTATTCATGTTTTTAATCATTTTGACTCAGAGCTAAAGTAAAACCATATGAACAACATGATGCACTGTAAGAACACAATAACATTTATTTAGACACGCTTTGTCTGCCACTTCTTTTAAAACTTTATTCCTTTTGTTTCCTCAATAGTAAATCAAAAGCACATAAAAACTAAATCTACACAAACATCTTGTCTGTATGTGTGCGATGTAACATGCAGAGAAGTATTTAGATTAGGGGCGGCTGTGGCTCAGACACTTTACCCACCTGAGCTCCAGTGCTGCCACTTCCACTGGTGTATGAATGTGTGTGCTGTGTAATGTTGGTGGTGGTCAGAGGGGCTGTAGGAGTGGATTGGCAGCCAGTCAGTCTGCCCCAGGGCAGCTGTGGCTAAAAATGTAGGTCTGCCAGCTATAGTGCACTGCAAAACACTGAAATATAGCGATAGAGGTAGAAATAAATAAATAAAACTAAACCCTACAATAGTGAAAAACCGACATCTGTCTGGGTCATAAGTGACCCCAGACAAGTTTCCATTGTCCTTGTCACACCAGTTGGCCGATCTCTACAAAAAACTATGAGCAGCTGTAGGACAAGTAGAATGACAAATTCATGGTAGGAAACATTTTTCAGATAAAGATATAAAAACGGCAAATATAATATATGGCTGGGGTCATAAATGACAACATTCGGTCGCTTGAGGGTTAAAGTCCTGAGAGCCACAGACACTGGAACTTCATTAAAACTGTCAAATAAATCCTGTTTTCATCTGACACCAGATAATAAAAGAACAAATAAGATACTTCATCAGCTGTTAATGGTTCAGAGCTGCTTCAGTTTTAAACAGAATCCTGTATTTTGGTTCTTTCAGAGATTTATTAAAGGTCTTCTGGAAATAAGATAAATCTGTTGGATCATAAATAAACACCAGAAATGACAATATTTGGTGAAATTTGTTTGTTTCACTTCAGGTTGGTTCTTCTGGTTCTTCTCCTGAAGAACGTGGAGGTGATCCTCCTTCATTATTCCATTTACTTTCTGTGACGCTCCAGTTCCACAGAGCATGATACTGCCACCTCCATGCCTGGTGGTAGGTTGGAGTTCTTGGGGTTAAAGGCCTCACCTTCAGTCTTGTTCCATCTGACCTCAGAACTTTCCTCCAGAACCTTTTCTTTGTCCATGTGATGAGTGGAGCTGTAAGGTTCTGTTTCTAGAGGAAGAACTTCCTTCTTCATGGATCCTCTAGAACCCTGTGGACACTGACAGCTGTGTTCCAGCAGCTTCTCATCCATCCAGACCTGCTTTCTGATGGTTCCTGGTTGACTTTGACCATCGTGACCAATGTCTCTCAGCAGCAGGTGGTAGTTGTGTTTTCTTCCTGATAGGTGGCAGTAACACACCTGGACCATGAATTTTATTTCTGACAAACAGATGATCTGGATCTGAAGCTGCTTTCAGACGGCTCTAGGTGATTTTCTGACTGGTTCAAATCAATGATTTTCTTCTTCAGATCTTTGCTGAGCTCCTCAGATGTTTCCCCCTGTAGAGTTGAGTCTAATGAGCGGATCTAATGGTTCTAGTTAAACTGATCAGAGGAGTCAGCAGCTGTAGTCGACTGGAATCACTCAGGAGAAGTTAAGAGGTCACGGAACTAAGAAAATTAGATTAACAACTTTATAGATCAACAAAATTCACAGTTGAAGTTTCTGTTTACATTTATGATCCAGCAGATTTAGTCACATTTATAGAAGAACTTTAAATAATCTATGAAAGAACCAAAACACAGGAGAAAAAGTATTATGAAGGATTTGTGTGTTTCAGTGGTTCCATCATAAATTCAGAGCTCTAGGAGTCATTGGAAACTACAGACTGAATGATGAACATGGACTGTACAAGGCTGTAAACTTTAGTTTCGCAGATTGAGAATTCCCAGCAGTCTGTATTTAAAGTGTCATTTTAAACACATGTGTGCTATAATTAAGGATTAAATATGTTTGGTTTCTCAGTTCACAGCTTTAGACTGCCAGTTTGTTGTATTTGGAGTAATTTAACCGCTATGACCACGTTGTTTAAGACGATGATTCCAATACATCATTCAGCTCTGATGTGAAGTTTTCAGCTCAAATAAAAGCGTTTTATTCCAGAACTTAAGAGCGATATGTTCTGGTTGAATCATGTAGTTTTACTTCAACTGTACCCAACACAAATACCAAACTACTGGATATTCTGGGAAACAGCACACACACATTACAACCATCTAATCCCCAGCAGAGGGTGCTGTTACTGCATCAGAATCACTCATTTCCTCTCGAGTTCAGGCTGTTTAAGTTCATATCAAATCTTTTTTATTGTGTTCTACGTTCTCCTGGACTTCAGCAGGATTTTAGTTGAAACATCACTTTGGGTTCTTAAGTCTGAAGGTTCAGTCGCTGCTGAGGAATTAAACATCTTGATTGATGATATAATCTGAAGCATTGAACTTTCAGCTGAGATCTGCTGAGTTTCTCTTGAACATCCTGTAAAGACGGTTTCTGTTCAGTTCCTCTCAGAACCATCAGGTTCTACCTTTAAAGAGTCTTTAGCTTCATGTTCTTCATGCTAACAAAGCTCCAGACGTTTGACATCTAACAAGAAACAGTTGATATCCTGTTGGTTTTATTTCTACCAATAACGCTAATGTTTAAAAAAATGCTAGTCATAGCTTTTTATGCTAAGTTACTTTTAACTGAGGTTGATGTATTTTTTATGCTGATGACAGATTTTTTATTCTGACAGATTTTAATGCTAACATTAGGGTTTGTTATGCTAACATTGTTTTTTTTATGCTAACACTTTTATATTTTAACATTTTTATGCCCATCTTTGATTTTAATGCTGAGGCTAGTTTTAATATATTATTCGAACAATAAGGTATTTTTCATGCTAATTATAATTTTATATGATTAGCTTACATATTTATGCTACCATTAGTTTTTTTTATTTTTTGCCCAATTCTGCTTTTACTCTAATGCTTTGGTTTAGTAGTTTAGAAGTTAGTTGTGTTTTTTTAAAAGAAGGTTGTTTTAATGCTAACATCGTTTTCATCGTTGGTATAATTGAAATTAGTTTTCTATTTTGACCTTATTTTTCGAGATAACATTGGATTTTTATTACTAATGCTAGTTTGTTTTAGCTAAGTTCCACATTGAATGCTAATGTTTTATGCTATGTTAGCTTTTGGTGATAGGGGTTCATTTATATGTTAACATATCATTCTATACTCACATATTATGTTAAAGGTTTTTTTTTTGGTTAAAGTTTATTCCTGCAAAATTTACAATTTTGAAGCTATTATTAGTTTTCAAGTTTCTCATCTTTTCATCCATTGTCAGCCTTGATTGAATGTCTCTCTCTACCTCATATATCAGGATCAGACTCATTCTTTGGACTGTTTTCCATCAGTGGTCAGCAGTAACAGCTAGCTAAATATCTAGCTTCTACTGCTGAGAAAAAGATCGCAATTAGCATGGATTAGAGTAGGGTTAGCAACAACACAGAAACATGGAATAAAGATGAGACAATCAATAACCTATTATTGACCAATATGGAGCAGAAAACTTGAAAAGAAAAGTTTGATTTTTCAAACATTTAGAAGCCCAAATGTCCTCCAGTTCTGGAGTGATCAGAAAGCTGCATCAGAACTGCACCAAAGCAGCTGATGACCTTTTAGTGTTAAAACTCAACAAACTGGAGTACCAGGAACCAGTACTGGTCTAAACTGAAGTAGAGTACTGGAGTAAAGTACTTCCCACCGCTGCCAATGAGAGAGAGAGTGGTTGAACTGGCTGCTGTCTGGAGGTTTGAGATGTTCTACAGTCGGTCGTGCTTGCAGAGGAGGACAGAGGCAGTGTGTGTAGAACAGTATGGACACCATTCAAATCCACCGAGAGAAGAAGAAGAAGAAGAAGAACACTCATATAGAAATTAAAGAGATGATCACAGAGTGGATGGACCTGCTGAGATCTGCGCCCTGCACCAGACTTTTATTGTGAAAATCACAGACTGAAGCCCTGAGAAGAGACAATTTGACTCGGTGGTGTTAAAACAGGACGTATCTGGACGCTGCAGGTTTAAAGGATTTAAATCAGGAGCTGGAACAGGAGCAACCTGTCGGGACAGACGGTAAACAGGAAGTTCAACCTGCAGAAACAGAGACGAGTTAAAGGACAGGAAGTGGGCACCGGGCTGCAGGACGGAGAAGTTTAGGTGTTGGAGGACATTGATGGATGAAGAGGAAACAGGACAGGAAGGAGAAGAAACTGGACCACAGGGACGAGGACGGGACAGAACAGCGAGAAGAAACCACACAGTCTGACCCTCAACTTCTCCTTTGCAAGAGGACGACGTTTGAACCGACCAACGGAACCTGAGCTGACCGGACCGAACCGGATTCTGATTCTGTCTGGTGGAGGCAAAGATGGTCGACTGACAGACTGACGTCCGTGATGGGTCAGCGAGGAGATGATGGAGGACAGAAGAACCGAAGAACCAAAGAACTGATGGAAGAAACGTGACAGATATAAAGGAGATGGAACAGAAGATGGAGATGGACAGAAGATGGAGGATGGACAGAAGATGGAGGACAGAAGATGGAACGGACAGAAGATGGAGAACAGAAGGTAGAGAATACAAGATGATAGACAGAGAACCAAAGAACTGATAGAAGCAATGTGACATATAAAGGAGATGGACAGAAGATGGAGTACAAAAGATGAAAAATAGAGAATGAAGGTGGAGGACAGGTGGGAGGAGACAGATGAGGATGGCGGAAGACAGAAGATAGAGAACACAAGATGGAGGAGACAGAACTGATAGAAGAAATGTGATGGACATAAAAGGTGTTCTGAGCTAGAGGACAGAAGATGGAGGTACGAAGATGGAGATCAGAAAAATTTTAGTAAGACAGATGATGGGAGATAGAAGATGAAGAGTACAAGATGAAGGTGGAGGGCAGGTGACGGATAAAGGAAGATGGAGAACAAATGATGGAGAATAAATGGAGACAGATAATGGAGGACAGGTGGAGATAGATGGAGGATAGATGATGGAGGACAGATGATGGAGGACAGATGATGGACAGATGATGGAGGATAGATGATGGAGGATAGATGGAGGACAGATGGAGGATAGATGGAGGATAGATGGAGGACAGGTGGAGGATAGATGAAGGACAGATGGAGGATAGATGGAGGATAGATGGAGGACAGATGGAGGATAGATGGAGGACAGGTGGAGGATAGATGGAGGATAGATGGAGGACAGGTGGAGGATAGATGAAGGACAGATGGAGGATAGATGGAGGATAGATGGAGGACAGATGGAGGATAGATGGAGGACAGGTGGAGGATAGATGGAGGATAGATGGAGGACAGGTGGAGGATAGATGGAGGACAGGTGGAGGATAGATGGAGGATAGATGGAGGATAGATTGAGGACAGGTGGAGGACGGATGGAGGACAGGTGGAGGATAGATGGAGGACAGGTGGAGGATAGATGGGACAGGTGGAGGATAGATGGAGGACAGGTGGAGGATAGATGGAGGATAGATGGAGGATAGATGGAGGACAGGTGGAGGACGGATGGAGGACAGGTGGAGGATAGAATGGAGGACAGGTGGACGATAGATGGAGGACAGGTGGACGATAGATGGAGGACAGGTGGAGGATAGATGGAGGACAGGTGGAGGATAGAGGAGGACAGATGGAGGACAGGTGGACGATAATGGAGGACAGGTGGAGGATAGATGGAGGACAGGTGGAGGATAGATGGAGGATAGAGGGAGGACAGATGGAGGACAGGTGGACGATAGATGGAGGACAGGTGGAGGATGGATGGAGGATAGGTGGAGGATAGAGGGAGGACAGATGGAGGACAGGTGGAGATAGTGGAGGACAGGTGAGGATAGATGGAGGACAGGTGGAGGATAGATGGAGGATAGAGGAGGACAGATGGAGGACAGGTGGAGGATAGATGGAGGACAGGTGGAGGATAGATGGAGGACAGGTGGAGGATAGAGGGAGGACAGATGGAGGACAGGTGGAGGATAGATGGAGGACAGGTGGAGGATAGATGGAGGACAGGTGGAGGATAGAGGGAGGATAGAGGGAGAGGGAGAGAAGAGGGAGGACAGATGGAGGACAGGTGGAGGATAGATGGACAGGTGGAGGACAGGTGGAGGACAGGTGGAGGATAGATGGAGGACAGGTGGAGGACAGGTGGAGGATAGATGGAGGACAGGTGGAGGATAGATGGAGGACAGGTGGAGGATAGATGGAGGACAGGTGGAGGATAGATGGAGGACAGGTGGAGGACAGGTGGAGGACAGGTGGAGGATAGATGGAGGACAGGTGGAGGACAGGTGGAGGATAGATGGAGGATAGATGGAGGATAGAGGGAGGACAGGTGGACGATAGATGGAGGACAGGTGGAGGATAGATGGAGGACAGGTGGAGGACAGGTGGGATGGATAGATGAGGAGCAGGATGGAGGATAGATGGAGGACAGGTGGAGGATAGATGCGAGGACATGTGAAGGTGTCTTCGTCCACTTACCGTTACCGTCCCTGGATGGCCTTACGGCGTTTGAGGTCGGTCGGATGGCAGTGATGGACCTAATAAGAGGTTTTGGACTCGGGCTCTGCTTACCACTTTTCCTATCTAAATAAACTCATATGATAGGTGCACACACACATCAGAGACACACCTGGGACTGGAGTCTCACCGTGAACGTACTTCACTGTAGTACTACTACTCTTACTACACTACAGAGAATCTGCCGGTAAAGTGTGTCATATACTGCAGTATTTCACAGTAATAGTGACAGTCAGTACAGTTCACTGGTACTGATGAGAATGACTAAAGTAATGAATTGTAGAGATGCTCACTGTGTACGTGTGTACTATGGGTACTGACTGTTACTGTGTTACTGTGTGTACTGACTGTGTACTGTGTGTACTGACTGTGTATGACTGTGTACTGTGTGTACTGACTGTGTACTGACTGTGTACTGTGTGTACTGACTGTGTACTGACTGTGTACTGTGTGTACTGTGTGTACTGACTGTGTACTGTGTGTACTGACTGTGTACTGACTGTGTACTGTGTGTACTGACTGTGTACTGTGTGTACTGACTGTGTACTGTGTGTACTGACTGGACGGTGTACTGACTGTGTACTGTGTGTACTGACTGTGTACGACTGTACTGTGTGTACTGACTGTGGTCCATCTGCTGACAGCAGCAGCTTAAATAACCTCCTGCTGTCCACAATCTGTTCCTGCTGTCCACAGAAATAGTTTGTTTCTCAGTCCAGAATGCCTGTTTATCTCTGTGGCTCATTCTCCATATATTATGGACATAATCTGTTCATTTTCTGTATATTATATGTATTCTGTATATACTCTGTATATATTGTATATATTCTGTATATAATCTGTATATTCGGTTTATACTGTAGATATCTTGTATATAATCTATATACATTCTGTATACTGTATATTGTAGACATGTTGTAAATATTCTGTATATTGTGTATATATTGTTTACAATGTGCATGCATTGTGTGTATATATTGTTTAATTGTGTATTTATTGTTGAGCTGTGGTGTGTGTGTACTTGTGTTGTAATTTCCAGTTTCAGATGAAGTGATGCTTCAGTAAAACATTATGTTTTACCGCCCAGAGCCACAGACACACAGCAGCAGGTAAACAACAACAGGAAGGACAGGGAGCCAATCAGAGCAGAGGAAACATCCTGAGGGGGAAGGGGGAGGGAGGGGTAACAAAGATGGCGGATGAGGCCTGAATGCAGTGGTGATGTCACACCAGATCATTATAGCACGGCCCTGCTATAATGACATCGGGGGGGGGGGGGGGGGGGGGGGGGGGGGGGGGCAGAAAACAGAGGGGGGAGGGCCGAACATGGCTGATGGTCACACGGTGTCTGACATAAAGCAACATCATCAGTTTGACCCGGGTATCATCAGGTGACTGTCAACAAACCCCCACGGCAACAACAGGCACGTGTTACCATGACGACCACAGCCAGCAGGTGAACTGCTCAGAGTTCAGGTAACCATCAACTCAGGTGACTATGATGTCATAAGTTCTCACACCCAGCTCACCTGGTGTCAACACTTGATGACATCAAGCTTGTTTAATTAAGTCTGCATCTGACTTCCTATTCCTGGTCTGAACTCCTGTTCCTGTCCGTCAGACTTCCTGCTCCTGTCCATTGCCTACACATCCTGTTAGTCTGAGAACAGCTGATTTAAACATGTTATTGATTAACCGTTCTGTTCACTGCTAATAACAGCAAATCTCTGCAATGAGAAGAGGAACGACATCATAGATCTGCTGTACTTCCTGGTTGTTCCACCAGGCGGAGCCTCTTGCCATCACTCAGACTTTCCTGTTGCTAGCACAAAGGATCATGGGAATGTTTATTCCTAATGATTACTTGTGTCGTTTAGTGATTCTGAGGATTCTGCTTGTCAGCGTTTGGTGTCGCCATGACGAAACTTCCTGTGGCGGTTAATGACTTCTGGCTGTGGTGGAGTCAGGATTTACTGGTGCAGGTCAGTTAAAGGGCTGTGTAACCGAGGTGAGGCTGCAAGGTGTTTGAGTTTAATCAGCGAGTGGAGGAACGTCTACTGCATTCTATTAGAAACCAGACTGTTAAATGAGTAGATTGTAATCTGTACTTTGATGTGTTGTTGGGGTTTAGCTAGCAGCTAGCGGCCATGATGCGGTTCATGACCTAAAACCCACCGACGTCGACTGACTCATTTTTACAGCAAATCTAAGCGTGCTGAAGGTGATCCAGTCTACTTCATTTATAGTTCTGCTCAGCTGTCAGGAGATCAGTGGACCAGAACACGTCCAGAACGCTGCACATGAGGGTTTGTTGACCAGAACATTCTAGAAGTTCACCAGACATCATTCAAACATGAATTATTTTAAATGTTTAATACCCAAAACACATTCAGTTCAAAGCGAAGAACTCAATCAGTTAAAGTCCAGCTGCAGACCCAGACTGGGATTGGTACTGGTCCCAGTTCTCCCAGCAGCGGAGGAAGCTTCCATCAGAATGACACAAAGAACACCGGGCTGAACTCTGATGTACTGCAGCAGCGACTTCAAAATGTATAAAAATACCCAAAAGATGTGGGAGCATAAGTAGAATGACTTGAGCTGTGATGCTGCCCCCTGCTGGCCTCAGCTGGAACTGAGATTAAACATGTTGACTATGTGGATAAGATCCACTGCTGAGTCTTCCAGGCGGACTAGATGAATGATCGAACAACAACGACGACACAGGAGGGTAGTCGAGGCTGACAAATCACACAGTTAGCTTCATCAGCTGAGTTAGCGTTAACTGGAGCGACTTTAAACTTATCAATAATCCAGCAAAGCCCAGACAAAGACGCTAACATTAGCCAGCGCAAACTCTAACAGCCTTCTATACAAGCTAATGGAGTTAGCTAATGACATGCTAGCTTTGTGCTAATAAGATAGTTAGGCAGACATGCTAATGGTCAGAGCTTCATCAGTTTCTTCTATGTTTGCTGTGTGTTCCCACCAGAACACATTCTGTGGATAAAATAATAAAACAGATCTAAAATGTTTTGTTGTTTCTTTGTTTGTTTGTTGATCCGTCTGGATTCTGGTTGTTTCAGCTCATCAACACTTGCTGCTGTGTTTCATGTGCTAATGCTGCTGTGCTACTCAGCCTCAGTTAGCCGTTAGCCTGCGGCTTCTGTTTGAAGTGCTAATCCAGCTGCTGAACATCTGGAGCAGCATTCTCTTCTGCATGAACTCATCCTCTGAGGCTTAAGGACCCAGTTTTCCTTCCTCAGATCGATATTCTTCTCTGATCTTTAATCTGAAGCTGCAGGAGTCAAACTTCACTTTGTAATACTGAGTTTTGGATCTAAAACAGAATCTAAACCTGATGACGTCTCATTTACTGATTAGAGTTTTAATTAAAGAGCAGCTGAATTATTAGCAGCTGATTTGTTTTTAAAGCAGGTTAGTGGAACACTGATGTAATCACTAATAATAATTAATAATAAAAAAGATTTAAAATCAGATTTAATATGAAACTAACGTCAACAAACCAGAGACCTCAACCAACCAACGGTCGGTTAGTGGAACCTTCATCAAAGGTCAAGACGTAGAAAACATCTGTCCATCCTTTACATCCTACTGTTCATGTTTAGTGGAGTATGTATTTATGGTGGGAGCTGGACTCTCTGGGATTAATAAAATATTTCTATTCTCTAGTTTTTCTAAGACGTGGCGTTTGCTGTCAAAAAGCTGCAGATGGTCGATGAACCTGAACTCTGCAGTCCTTTAATCTGAAGTTCAGCAGCGGTGACAACAAACCGACTCCAGACAGATCAACACCTCAGATAGCTGACGGGTTTAAATGATCTCATTTCTGTTCTTCGTCTCCTTCTTTCTCTTTTCAGGCAACAGAAATGTTTCAAAAGCTCCATCCTGATCCTCAGATCAGCTCTTTAACGAATACTTTAACCTTCCAGAGAGATCCTGAAAACAAACACTTCATCACACATTCAACACATCAGATGTTTGGTCCAGAACATGAACAGAACAAAGCAGAATCAGCAGGTGACCCCTGGACAGGAGAGTCCATACCTGCAGGTTCTTCCTCCACACGTTGACGGCGGCAAAGGCGAGCTGCATCTGTTTCCTGCGGGCATCTTTGTGCCGTTTGTAGGCGATCTCGATGAAGATGAGGAAGATCCCAGCGACGATTCCTCCGGCGACTAGCATGAACACACCTGAGTAGCAGGACAGGTGAGGACAGGTGAGGAGGGGCGGAGTCAGGCCGTCCGTCAGGTTCTAACGGTCTGGTTCCTACCTGCCATGTTCTCGAAGGTGAGGGTAGCCGGCGCGTTGCTCCTTGAGTCGCACTCCTGGTATCGAACCCACGTCTTGTCCAGGTCCTCCATGAAGCCATTCTCATGAGAGCTGTGGAGACACAACCAGACATGTGCACATGCTCAGTAAGACTTATTCAGATGAACGAGTCGAGCACAGAGCAGAACATCAGAGATCCTCCAGACCTCCTAAACACACTAGAACCAGGTCAGATCTACTTCCTGTTTAGGTTCAGCTCAGTTGGAACTCATTTCTGATTCATTTGGAAAAGTTCATTTCTGGATACATTTGTGGAATCGTCGGAAATGGTTCATTCTTAAGAAATACTAAATCATCATCCATCCATCCATCCATCCATCCATTATCTATACACCACTCAGTGAAGGACATTTTGGAGTCACTTTAAGCCATGCTGATGGTTTTTGATCATTCTGAGACTCTGGTTGGTTCTTCTTGTACCTGGAGGTCTCTGGCCGGGTTCCTACCTGAGAATAGCCAGAGAAACGTTCTGTTTCCATGGACTGTCTTTCCTCATTCCGATCCCGAAGCCGGAGCGAAAGAACAGTTCTCCCGTCGTCACCAGGTCGCACTTCTGCGATGCTTCGAACTCCAACACAGCACTGTCCCAGATGAAGGCGTGGAGTTTGCTGCAGGAGGTTCAGAAGGTTACTACCAGCAGGATTCTATCAGGGTTCAGACTCTGCAAAGGAGGAGGTTCCTACTTGTCTCGGACAGCCTGGATAGCCTCAGCGGCGCTCTCGTAGTTGTGTTTCTCCATGTGCCGGTACATGGTGCTCAGTTCCACCTGCCGTCTGAAGTAAATATCCACCGAGCTCTGCTTCACTGTGGCGTAGATGAACTTATCTGATGGGTTACGCAGCTACAAACGGCACAGAGCAGCAGGTTAGTACCGAACTGGACCAGGACCAGAGAGCAGGTCCAGGAACTTACCAACCAGGACGAACCCTGGACCAGAAGGCACTGAAAACCACATTCAATCAAAGAAGAACTCGTATTTTTAGCAGTAACAGTGGTATCTTTAGCAGTAACAGTGGTATCCTCAGCAGTAACAGTGGTATTTCTAGCAGTAACAGTGGTATTTGTAGCAGTAGCAGTGGTATTTGTAGCAGTAACAGTGGTATTTCTAGCAGTAACAGTGGTATTTGTAGCAGTAGCAGTGGTATTTGTACCAGTAACAGTGGTATTTGTACCAGTAACAGTGGTATTTGTACCAGTAACAGTGGTATTTGTACCAGTAACAGTGGTGTTTGTAGCAGTAGCAGTGGTGTTTGTAGCAGTAGCAGTGTTGTTTGTACCAGTAACAGTGGTATTTGTACCAGTAACAGTGGTATTTGTACCAGTAACAGTGGTATTTGTACCAGTAGCAGTGGTATTTGTACCAGTAACAGTGTTATTTGTACCAGTAGCAGTGGTATTTGTACCAGTAGCAGTGGTATTTGTACCAGTAGCAGTGGTATTTGTACCAGTAACAGTGGTATTTGTACCAGTAACAGTGTTATTTGTACCAGTAACAGTGTTATTTGTACCAGTAGCAGTGGTATTTGTACCAGTAACAGTGTTATTTGTACCAGTAGCAGTGGTGTTTGTAGCAGTGGCAGTGGTGTTTGTAGCAGTGGCAGTGGTATTTGTACCAGTAACAGTGGTATTTGTACCAGTAACAGTGGTATTTGTACCAGTAACAGTGGTATTTGTACCAGTAACAGTGGTATTTGTACCAGTAACAGTGGTGTTTGTACCAGTAACAGTGGTATTTGTACCAGTAACAGTGGTGTTTGTAGCAGTAGCAGTGGTGTTTGTACCAGTAGCAGTGGTGTTTGTAGCAGTAACAGTGGTGTTTGTAGCAGTAACAGTGGTATTTGTACCAGTAACACTGGTATTTGTACCAGTAACAGTGGTATTTGTACCAGTAACAGTGGTATTTGTACCAGTAACACTGGTATTTGTACCAGTAACAGTGGTATTTGTACCAGTAACAGTGGTATTTGTAGCAGTAGCGGTCCTGTTAGCCGCTAGCTTTACTTGCGTCCAGTAATTACTGGGTGTTTTGGTCATTCTGAGTTAATGCTGAAGTTGTTGGATTTTAAATTAGAAGCAGAAAAGCTGATTGGGTTGATAAGGAGGCCCCTATAAACACCTGTCCACACCTGTCCCATGCCCCCTCCAGGTGTGCTCCACTCACCCTGGGGTCATTGATGCCAGTGATGCGCTCCTCAGGCCGGTCCAGCACCAGGAAGGCTGCCAGGTTAGCAGTATAGGAAGCTACGATGATCATGGCGAATCCTGCCCACACCATCCCCAGAATCCTGGCCGAGAAGCTCCGTGGAGCTCCTGGAGACACAGCGGGCCGGTTAGACGACCGATTACCAATAACCAATAATCAATAGGTATCAGGTATCAGTACCCTCTCCGATGCCAGAGTTCAGCAGTACTCCCCATGAGAACCACATGGCGGAGGACAGGGTGAGGGCGTCTTCTTCTTCTTCTTCACTATTCACTTTAAACCTTCCAAACGGGCTGAACACACACACACAATTAATTTATATTTAATCATTTATCACACGAATAATCAAATGTACATAATAATAAGCATTAGAATATACAGAGTTGAAGCTAAGTTTAAAATAAGACCCTTCATTGATCTGTCACCGGGACGTTCAGGTGTTCCAGCAGCTGGATACAGGTGTGTGATTGTTTATGTGTCACTGCAGGGGTACTGTTTATGTTTACGTGTTGTTGTGTATTTGTTGTGTAGTTGTTAGAAGCGCTGTTGTTTTGTTGTGTTGCAGCTCATGTATTACTGTTCCTGTGTTATCAGTGTGTTACTGTTATTTTATTATGTGGTTGTTGTTGTTGTGTTATACAGTGGTTGTGTAGTTGTTTTTTGTTTTGTTGTTGTTGCTGCGTTGTAGTTGTGCCATTATTGTTGTTGTTTACCTGAACCGGTCTAGTAGGTAAAGCATCACTGTGTTGTTGTTGTTGTTGTTTACCTGAACCGGTCTAGTAGGTAAAGCATCACTGTGTTGTTGTTGTTGTTGTTTACCTGAACCGGTCTAGTAGGTAAAGCATCACTGTGTTGTTGTTGTTGTTGTTTACCTGAACCGGTCTAGTAGGTAAAGCATCACTGTGTTGTTGTTGTTGTTGTTTACCTGAACCGGTCTAGTAGGTAAAGCATCACTGTGTTGTTGTTGTTGTTGTTGTTTACCTGAACCGGTCTAGTAGGTAAAGCATCACTGTGTTGTTGTTGTTGTTGTTTACCTGAACCGGTCTAGTAGGTAAAGCATCACTGCCACCACATGGACCGACAGACCGACCAACAGCCACAGTGTGCTCTGGAACGGCTGCATGAACGAATCCAGAGTGCTGCGAGGGATTTCCTGAAACACAACGACCACTTCCTGTCAACACGCTCCACGGACATGCGTGTCACATGACCAACAACACGCCACAGATAACAGCATGAGAAGACAGTCCAACCTGAGGTCTGAAGCAGCTTTTATCTCGACACGAAACGAATCAAAGCGAGTGAAAAACAGACGAATGTGCGCAAATAGCAGAACTAAAATAAAAAACCAAGACGATAAAATATGACAGAAACAGAAGAAGTGAAGGGACGAGAACTCAGATGAATGTTTCTGTCTTTTTGATATAAAAGAAAACATGAATCGAGGTTTTCAGATGGATGACATCATCGATGACATCATCAATTTCCTGATGTTAAACCGTCAACGTTCTGCTGAGGATACATCAGATCGCTCTGATCGACCCTCAGCACCAGAGGAGCTTTCCAGAACTGGGTCAGACCTGAAATACCCTCCATTCCTACACATAGGAAGAGGTTTTAGTCTGATCCAGTGCACCTGGGTTTATGCCCTCACGTTAGGTCCATTTAAACAAACACTAAAACCTTCCGGTCTCATTTCACATTTCTAGACCTTGAAGCTAAAAATGAGACAAAGAACGAGCAGAAAATTAGATATAAATGAGACAAAAACAACAAAATGAGAAACAAACAAAACAAAATTCACTAAAATGCATAAATTAGAAACAAAATGACAACAAAAGGAAAAAAATGAACCAGAAGGAGACAAACATGACCAAAATTAGACATGAAACAGGACAAAATACAAGACAAAATGATAAAATGACAAACAAAATGACACATAACAGGAAACAATGAACCAAATAAAGACACAAACAAAACAAAATTTACTAAAATGCATAATTTAGAAACAAAATAAAAAGTTAACAAATGAACCAAAAGGAGACATGAGATGAAATAAAATAAGACACAAAAACACAAAATGAGACATGAAATGACAAAAATAAGAAATAAAAACAGACAAAAATGACCAAAATGAGAAACATAACGACAAAAGAAGTAAACAAAAACTACAAAGACGAACAAAATAAGACGTGAAATGACAAAAAAAATCATTTAAAAGAAGCAAAAACAGCCTCACGGTGCTATAGTAGCAGTTAGCCTCACCGTGCAATAGTAACAGTTAGCCTCACTGTGCTATATTAGCAGTTAGCCTCACTGTGCCATATTAGCAGTTAGCCTCACCCTGCCATATTAGCAGTTAGCCTCACTGTGCTATATTAGCAGTTAGCCTCACCACACTATAGTAGCAGTTAGCCTCACCACACTATAGTAGCAGTTAGCCTCACTGTGCTATAGTAGCAGTTAGCCTCACCACACTATAGTAGCAGTTAGCCTCACCACACTATAGTAGCAGTTAGCCTCACCACACTATAGTAGCAGTTAGCCTCACTGTGCTATATTAGCAGTTAGCCTCACCACACTATAGTAGCAGTTAGCCTCACCACACTATAGTAGCAGTTAGCCTCACTGTGCTATATTAGCAGTTAGCCTCACCACACTATAGTAGCAGTTAACCTCACTGTGCTATATTAGTAGTTAGCCTCACTGTGCCATATTAGCAGTTAGCCTCACTGCGCTGTATTAGCAGTTAGCCTCACGGCTTTATATTAGCAGTTAGCCTCACCACACTATAGTAGCAGTTAGCCTCACCGTGCTATATTAGCAGTTAGCCTCACCACACTATAGTAGCAGTTAGCCTCACCACACTATAGTAGCAGTTAGCCTCACTGTGCTATAGTAGCAGTTAGCCTCACTGTGCTATAGTAGCAGTTAGCCTCACCACACTATAGTAGCAGTTAGCCTCACCACACTATAGTAGCAGTTAGCCTCACCACACTATAGTAGCAGTTAGCCTCACTGTGCTATATTAGCAGTTAGCCTCACCACACTATAGTAGCAGTTAGCCTCACCACACTATAGTAGCAGTTAGCCTCACTGTGCTATATTAGCAGTTAGCCTCACCACACTATAGTAGCAGTTAGCCTCACCACACTATAGTAGCAGTCAGCCTCACTGTGCTATATAAGCAGTTAGCCTCACTGTGCCATATTAGCAGTTAGCCTCACTGTGCCATATTAGCAGTTAGCCTCACCCTGCCATATTAGCAGTTAGCCTCACTGTGCTATATTAGCAGTTAGCCTCACCACACTATAGTAGCAGTTAGCCTCACCACACTATAGTAGCAGTTAGCCTCGCTGTGCTATATTAGCAGTTAGCCTCACTGTGCTATATTAGCAGTTAGCCTCACCACACTATAGTAGCAGTTAACCTCACTGTGCTATATTAGTAGTTAGCCTCACTGTGCCATATTAGCAGTTAGCCTCACTGCGCTGTATTAGCAGTTAGCCTCACGGCTTTATATTAGCAGTTAGCCTCACCACACTATAGTAGCAGTTAGCCTCACCGTGCTATATTAGCAGTTAGCCTCACTGTGCCATATTAGCAGTTAGCCTCACCATGCTATATTAGCAGTTAGCCTCACTGCGCTGTATTAGCAGTTAGCCTCACTGCGCTATATTAGCTTTTAGCCACCAAATGGAGACACGAACAGAAGCCAGATCACACCAGACAGACTGAAATTCTTCAACAGCTTCCTGTAGACTTTAGATCTTCAGTGTTTCTAATGGGGTGTTTGTTAGGTTGGTGGTGGACCTTTAGAGGTGGACCTACTGGACCAGGACCAGCTGGACCAGTATCTGCTGGCCCAGGACCTGCTGTGTGTCTGTGGACCCACCTTCTTGACGAGGATGGTGAGCCCCTGATATTTAAACGGTTTGGAGAACTCGATGTACTGAGCGCGCTCATTGTTGATGGTGAGAGGAGCTACGATCATGTCGGCTAAACCTCCGAGCAGCTCCCCCATCATCCCGTTCCACTCCTTCTTATTGCTGTTGTTCACCTGAAAACACGACAGACACCTGTTAGAGACGCACAACAACAACACAAAGACACAAAACAACCACACAGAGACAGATATGGTTTATTTATTATAATATAATATAGAGTTTGTTTATTATAATATGTAGTTATTTATTATGATATAATATGTAGGTTGTTTATTTGACTGATCTGCTCATTAAATATTAACGGACTCTGACTGAACGTCTCTCATCCTCAGGAAGGTCAGAGTCGGGGATGGAGAGCTGGTTGCCATAGCAACAAGCCTCGGTGACGAGCCGCAATGAATCAGTAACCAGGTCAGACACGATGACATCATCAGAGAGAGACACAGGGACAGGCACGAGTATGACATCATCATTGTTATTTATGTTAGATGATCGTTATTTTTATTATTATTGTTATTAATATTATTATTATTGTTATTATTCAGGTACAGAGGATGATTACTGACTGATGTGTCACAGTCACCACATTAGAAGCATTAGAAAATTGGAAAGTTAGAACATTAGAACGCTGTCAGGGGACTGTGCTGCTGCTGGTTCTCACTCGAACAGCAGCTATTTATCTACAGGTCTGTCAGGAACATTCTACATGGTGGTTCTCAGGTTCTCACCCGTTCCTGTGTTCCAAACTTGCCGTCAGCCACCAGGTGAACCTCGTAGGTGAAGTTCATGCTCATGGCCAGCTTGATGAGCAGATCGATGCAGAAACCATAGCAACACTGAGGAACGATGGGTTGACCTGCAGCAGAACAACCTCAGGTGAGTCTGTAGGACAGGTGAGTCTATAGGACAGGTGAGTCTGTAGGACAGGCGAGTCTGTAGGACAGGCGAGTCTGTAGGACAGGTGAGTCTGTAGGACAGGCGAGTCTGTAGGACAGGTGAGTCTGTAGGACAGGTGAGTCTGTAGGACAGGCGAGTCTGTAGGACAGGCGAGTCTGTAGGACAGGTGAGTCTGTAGGACAGGTGAGTCTGTAGGACAGGTGAGTCTGTAGGACAGGCGAGTCTGTAGGACAGGCGAGTCTGTAGGACAGGTGAGTCTGTAGGACAGGCGAGTCTATAGGACAGGTGAGTCTATAGGACAGGTGAGTCTGTAGGACAAGTGAGTCTGTAGGACAGGTGAGTCTATAGGACAGGTGAGTCTGTAGGACAAGTGAGTCTGTAGGACAGGTGAGTCTGTAGGACAGGTGAGTCTGTAGGACAAGTGAGGTACCTGGTATGGTTCCGTTGGGTCCGGTACAGATGACCTTCTTGATGAGAACTCCGTTAACGGTGAACTCCTCCTTACACGTCCCGTCAGTCTTTGTGGGTTTTACATAAACAAAAGGTTCCTGATGGATCGTCACAATCTGAACACAAACAAACAACAACAAACAAACATTAAACACACCGACTCATCCTGCTGTACGTGGTTTAACAGTTTTAATAGTAACAGTACTTCATTTACAGTGAGGTGCTGCACAGCGGCGACTCGGGCTGCGTGCGACTGCATCGTGTTTTTATCGTGTTTTTATTTGTTCTTTTAGTGTTGTACTTGTCTCGTTCTGCATTGTACAGACATTAATGGAGAGGAACAACTGACACTGTGAGATCTCGTGCTCTGCTGTAAGCTACTGTGTGGTGAGCTCGTTAGCTAGCCCGACCAGCCAGTCTCGGGCTCGGGGCTAACTCTTAAGAACTCCTAGCTCTATGTGTTTGGAGCTATGGTGGCTCTGTGTGCTCTGCTTGTGCTGTCCCTGCTTATCGGAGAGCTCCTGTGTTTCAGTGAGTTTGGATCTCTCTCTACTAAGAATGCTACGCCAAGAACTTATACGAGAGAGGCTCTGCTCACTCTACGGCCTGAAGGAAAAACTCCGCCAGCGAACCTCCCAGCGGCTATCTCCTGCAGTTCTGCCAGGGAAAAGAGAAGGAGGAAAAGAGGCTGGAAAGGTGGTGTCAGACAACGTGTTCACCGGAGGGGCAATAAGCCTCCTCTGCCTTCTGTCATCCTAAGCAATATAAGGTCCCTTCGAAGCAAAATGGATGAATTACGTCTACTGTCCAGATTCAGCCATGAGTACCGGGAGGCTAACATCATGGTGCTTACTGAAACTTGGCTATGTGAGGATATACCCAGCTCTACCCTTGATCTTGAGGGTTTTTCATTACTTCATTCGGATTGGGAAGAAACGTCTTTGAAGTCCAGAGGAGGAGGTCTATGTTTCTATGTGAGTAAACACTGGTGCAGTCAACACACGATCAGAGATAAGCACTGTGACCCGGACCTTCAACTGCTTTGTCTCTCTCTGAGACCGTTTTATTTACCAAGGGAATTCAGGAACATTATTATTTGTGCTGCTGATGTACCACCCAGCGCAAATGCAGCGAGAGCAGCCAGCAGGCTAGCTGACTGTATTCACTCTCAAATGCAACGTACTCCTGGAGCTCCTACTTTTGTGCTCCGTGATCTTAACCACTGTAGACTTTCCACTGTACTGTTGAACAGCCGGCACATAGTGTACAGCTCGAATTAGGGTACCTGCTACCGACTACTGCAGGATTGATATTCCTGCACTCTTGTTTTATTGTGTTGCTCAACATGAATGGGTATCCCGCAAGCCAGTGTTCTTCTTAAATGCTGTACTTCCTGCTACTGTGTGGTATGTTGTCTTTTTTTAATGTTGATGTGACTGTAGCGCTTTGCCCAAGACAAATTTCCCTGTGGGACAATAAAGTCTATCTATTCTATATTCTATTCTATTCTATATACAAAGTACTATAGTATCTATAAAAATGTTCATCTCATAAGTTTTCTCCTTTTAACACTTTTCAACACTGAATTATTTAGATTTTTTTCCATTAGAACGTGAAAACCTGCTGCTGGGGAACATCATGATGCTGCCTCCACCGTGCTTCACGGTGGGATGGTGTGTTTTAATGATGTTCAGTGTTTGGTGTCCATCAAACATACCATCTAGTCTGATGGACATAAAGCTCCATCCTGGTCTCCTCAGACCAAAGAACCTTCTTCCAGGTGTCTTCAGAGTCTCCACATGTCTTCTGGTGAACTCTAGTCCAGATTTAATTGGAGCTTTTTCCATCAGAGTCTTTCTCTTTGTCTCCATGAAGCTTTGACTGGTGAAGAACAGACAACAGTTGTTGGATGAACAGTCTGAAGCTGGAACTCCTTCAGAGGAGTCATAGAGTCTTGGTGGCCTCCCTCTCTAGTCTCTTTCTCCTTCAGAGGAGTCATAGAGTCTTGGTGGCCTCCCTCTCTAGTCTCTTTCTCCTTCAGAGGAGTCATAGAGTCTTGGTGGCCTCCCTCTCTAGTCTCTCAGGTCTTGAGGACGTCCTGCTCTAGTCACATCTATTCATGTTCCATCTTCCTTCCATTTCTTCATGATGGATTTAACTGGACTCCAGGAGATCTTCAGGAACTTTAAATGTTCTTGTATCGTCCTGGCTGATGCTCTTCAACAAGCTTTCCTCAGAGTTTCTTGGTTCTTCAGTCTTCATGGTGTAGTTCTATCCAGGAGTTCTGATCCACCAGAGACTGGAGGTTCTGATCCAGGAGTCTTTATCCTCCAATCACTGACCTCAGATCATCCATTAATGACTTCTAGAACCAACTGGCTGCTCTGAGTTCAGTTCGAGTCATTTTAAAGAGGTGAATACTGATGAAATCACTGATTTTATGTTTTAGATTTTAAATTAATTACTCATAGTATAACTATAATTTACTTATAGTTTAGCAGTAACAGTAGAATATTTTGGCAGTAACAGTATATATTTTGTCAGCGGTACCTTGAGTTTTGTCGACATCTGGTATCCGACTGGTTTCTCGGTTTCTCCTCCAGGCCAGATGATTTTTCTCTGAGGGTTCATGACAACCTGAAACACCAACAGCTCCTCTAAATGACACCATCAGTACTGCAGCTGATAACAGGAACTGATCACTGATCAATGAGGTTCTGTTCTCCTCCTGGTTGTCATTTAGCAGCTTTTATGTTTAATAAAGGAGTTAAACCAGGTGAAGCCACACAAATAATGCAGATAAACCATGAAAACAGGTCTATAAACTGGTGTAGATGTATTACTCGATATAACCAGATGTAACCAGGTGTTTTTCTGCTGGTGTAACCAGGTGTAACAGGTGAGCCGCACCTGTGAGCCGTTGAAGACTCCGACCTGGACGAGGCGCCCTGGTTTCTGCTGGTAGTTCAGGATGCTGTAGGTGGCGAAGCGCCGGTCGCCGTCGTCGTTAAACTCGATTCGTCCCGTCAGGCCGTCGGGGTACTTTGATGACATCAGCACCCTGCGGAGCCAATCAGAGAGCGGAATAGCGTGTCAGCCCGGTCAGGTAGCATGGCCGTGTCAGTCACGTGACGGTGCCGCTGCGTTGCCGTGGAGACGGCGGGTGGATGACAGTGATGGGGGCTGACGGGTGTATTTGGGTCACGCTCTGTTATCCCCGTTGTGTCACATCGACTCGGAGCTGAACCCAGATCAGATCAACGAGGCGCCTCCGAGAACCGAGATCACAGAACCCGAAGATGATGAAGCAGAAAACACAGCGTTCCTCTGCTAGCAGCCAGTTTATCTACAGTTTATCTAGTTTTACAGTTTATCTACAGTTCTACAGTTAATCTACACTTTATCTACAGTTTACAGTTCATCTACAGTTCATCTATACTTTATCTACAGTTCATCTACAATTTATCTACAGTTCTATATTTTATCTACAGTTTACAGTGTATCTACAGTTAATCTACAGTTTATCTACAGTTTAACTCCCTAGAACCTTTAACCAGCTACATCCTAAAACACCAGACCCTTTACTCTGAAACATCTACAGCCGCTGGTCTCACGCTCCTCCATTTATTACCCAGAACTTCTCATGTAGAAATCACAGCCGAAGAAGAAGAAACATGAATTATTAAGCAGGAACATAAATTAAACATACATTTTTAAAATTTATTTATCGGTCTGTAATGAAGGAGAAACGACGCTCTGCTGCTCTGAAGTGATTCCTCTGGAAAAATAAAGAGTTGGTTTCAAGCCTCTGAGGCCTCAACTCTCTTTGTATGTTAATATTTCCATAAATCCAGCTTCTATAAGGCTCCAGTGGGTCATTAATATCATAAAAAGACGTTTTCAATAAATATGTCACAGGCTGGGTCATCAAAAGTCCAAGAACTCAAAGGAAAAGTGTGTTATTAAACATTGACTTCAAACATCTACTGATCACACCGTAAAATCAGAAGATTATTAACGATTCATGGTCATGATGCTGCCTCCACCGTGCTTCACAGTGCGGATGGTGTGTTTGTGACGATGTTCAGTGTTTGGTGTCCAACAAACATATTGTCTGAAGGAATAAAAGCTCCGTTCTGGTCTCCTCAGACCTTCTAAATACATATATGAGTATAATCAGCTCCACTGGTTCGATGGAAAACAGCCAAATGAAAAACAAACACGAGCTTTAGTTCACATTTTCCATCGGATGAGAAAAAGGCCACGCGGAATAAATGTGGTGTTTGGAGGCGACTGCTGCTGGTTGTTGTTTTTCACAGTTTCAGCCTCACTGGAAAGCCTCATTCAGCATTATTGGAAAAAAAAAACACCAACTACAGCCGACCTCTGACCTCCGGCTGGCAGCCCGGTACTGACCGCTTGAAGAGCGGCCCGGTACTGACCGCTTGAAGAGCGGCCCGGTACTGACCGTTTGAAGAGCGGCCCGGTACTGACCGCTTGAAGAGCGGCCCGGTACTGACCGCTTGAAGAGCGGCCCGGTACTGACCGTTTGAAGAGCGGCCCGGTCCTCCAGATGTTGGTGTTTCCTACGCAGCCCCGCGGAGGCTCCGTGATGTTCTCCTTCTCAAACAGCTCCTGTAGCGACTGAGCGACCACCGCCACGGCGTCGGCGATGTGGGCCGACTCGTTCTTACCGTTAATCAGCTGGAGGCCCAGCAGGCCTAAACACACACACACACACATCACACACACACAAAAACACACACATCACACACAGCAAGAATTAAACAGGCTGCAGACTGAACTCTGTCCTCATTCACTCGTTAATTAAACTCTCTCTCTGTAATTAGTGGTGCTCCAGTGTAGCTCAGACACACTCAGGCTTCAGGCATCAGTGTTCAGTAGCACCAAACTGCATGCTGGGAAATCACTCTGATGGCCGCCAGCGTTTGTCTCAGCACAGAAAAGTCCGACTGAGACATCAGGAAGTGTGTCTGGTGTTTTCCTTCAGCAGAAACTCGACACGCTGCCGAGAAAAGTGTCCGCATGAGTCCTCCAGCTGAGCCGCTAACACTGTTAGCACTGTTAGCATTCCCCACACCACCTGCTAATACTGTTAGCATCCCTCATACTACCTGCTAATACTGTTAGCATCCTTCACACCACCTGCTAATACTGTTAGCATCCCTCACACTACCTGCTAATATTGTTAGCATCCCTCACACCACCTGCTAATATTGTTAGCATCCTTCACACTACCTGCTAATACTGTTAGCATCCCTCACACCACCTGCTAATATTGTTAGCATCATTCACACCACCTGCTAATATTGTTAGCATCCCTCACACTACCTGCTAATATTGTTAGCATCCTTCACACCACCTGCTAATACTGTTAGCATCCCTCACATCACCTGCTAATACTGTTAACATCCCTCACTCTACCTGCTAATACTGTTAGCATCCCTCCCATCACCTGCTAATATTGTTAGCATCCCTCACACCACCTGCTAATACTGTTAGCATCCCTCACACCACCT
This sequence comes from Acanthochromis polyacanthus, assembly GCF_021347895.1. NCBI lineage: Eukaryota > Metazoa > Chordata > Actinopteri > Pomacentridae > Acanthochromis > Acanthochromis polyacanthus. The sequence continues at coordinate 976,965 of NC_067119.1, read as the reverse complement.
GCTAATATTGTTAGCATCCTTCACACCACCTGCTAATATTGTTAGCATCCCTCACACTACCAGCTAATACTGTTAGCATCCCTCACACCACCTGCTAATACTGTTAGCATCCCTCACACTACCTGCTGATACTGTTAGCATCCCTCACACTACCAGCTAATACTGTTAGCATCCCTCACACCACCTGCTAATACTGTTAGCATCCCTCACTCTACCAGCTAATACTGTTAGCATCCCTCACACCACCTGCTAATACTGTTAGCATCCCTCACACTACCTGCTGATACTGTTAAGTGTTCCACACCAAAAGAACACAAAGTACATCCAGCTAAGTCTTTCCACTGAAAGTACTTTAGCCAGCTAGCTAATGCTATTAGCATTCCATGCCTATACCAATGGCTAAAGTTAAACCACAGTGCAGCTCGCTAACATTTATTTATGTCAGTGGTGGGAACAGGTGAGCTACTTCCACCCGAAGTTACTGTGAATGGCTAGCATGAGCTGTTAGCATTCTCCACCCAAACTAAAAAAAACAGCTGAAATGTAATCTGTAATCGTTGACATCACACAATAAATAACATCAGAACAAACATGCTAATGTTTCCGGTCAAAGCTTAGCTAGCTGTTTCCATTTCCACAATGAGAAATGCTAACCCTGCTAACACGCTGTTGTTTGCTCGTTGAAGATGCAGAAACTTTTTCCTCATAACGTGTCGAGCATCTGGTGAAGAAAAACCTCAGCAGGATCCAGGATGTCACAGCGTGGCAGGTTTCTGTTCAGGGAGGCGTCGCAGTCTGCAGGGGTGGACGGAATAACGGAAACAGCTGGAGTCAGACGGCAACAAACAGCTGATTGGTTCTACAGCTGTTGACATTATTCTGTCCACCCTCTGCACTGAACCAACAGGAAACAGGAAAAGAATGAAAAAAGATAAACTAAAAGTTTCGTCTTTTAGTTCAGTTTGTTTTCCACTAAAAACAAAACTATTAAGTTTGACTTCAGCAGAGTTTCACTTCAATCTTTGCTGAGATTTAAAACTAAGCTCTTCATTTCCTTCAAGCTTTCTGAAAACTTTTCTGATGATTTGGCTGAAATGAGTTTCTAAGACATCCATGACAGACAAAGTGTGTGCAGTTCAGCTTTAATTTACGGCTGAAAAGCAGATATCAGACTTCATGTTCAGTTTTGCTTTAATAATGGATGTTCATTAATACAGACACTTAAAGTGTCTTCAAACTATAGACATTATAAAGTCATAAATGATGCAAATAAAATGTTTTTCAGCCATCATTAAACATCAGTGTAGAAACTATTCATCACTGAAACGTTATTATAATTTCTGAGAATCGATCCAAACTGAAGGACCTGAGGAGCTTCCAGCTGTTTCTCAGGAGCTATGAAGGACGATTTCAGGTCAGATGTTGGAGAAGCTTCTTCTCCTGCCTGAACACTAATAAAACCTGAGGCTGGAGCTGCAACTGGGTTCCCTGAGGAGGAACCAGAACCTCCTGGACCAGAGACAAACCCTCGGACCTGCAGAGCCGCCACACTGCAGAGGATGATGGGTAATGTGTCCAAACACAACTCATCATTTCTGAGAGCGGCCGTGAGGATGTTTCTGAAACGAGAAGCCAACAGGCCAGCGAGTCGATCACAGAGCAGCCAGAAAGGAGAACCTGCAGGACGAGCTCAGAGCAACGGATCGGTCCAGTGACGGAGAACCTAATGATCAGCTGTTCATCTGAGAACGTGAGGAACCTGAACCTTTAAATCAGATCCTGTAGTGATGAGTTCTACCCTCTGGACGCTCTGAAGTTATCTTTGAAAAAATGAAAAAAGAAAAAACTCTTCAGATTGTTAATTTTGTGATGGTCCTTGAACTAAACATGAGGTTGAAAAATAAACCTGACCTTCCATCAAAAACACATCCTACTCGAACTCTCAATAAATAAACTTTGAAACATCAAGTTAAAGTTCCAGTTTCCCTCCGATGAAGCCTGAATGGTAAGGAGCAAAAATGAGTCCACAGTGAATTAAAATGATCCACAGTGGGTTAAAATGAGTCCACAGTGGGTAAAAAGGAGTCCACAGTGGGTAAAAAGGAGTCCACAGTGAATTAAAATGGTCCACAGTGGGTTAAAATGAGTCCACAGTGAATTAAAATGGTCCACAGTAGGTAAAAAAGAGTCCACAGTAAATTAAAATGATCCACAATGCGTAACAATGAGTCCACAGTGAATTAAAAAGAGTCCACAGTGGGTAAAAAGAGTCCACAGTGGGTAAAAAAGAGTCCACAGTGAATTAAAATGGTCCACAGTGGGTAACAATGATCCACAGTGGGTAGAAATCAGTCCACAGTGGGTTAAAATGAGTCCACAGTGAATTAAAATGGTCCACAGTGGGTTAAAATGAGTCCACAGTGAATTGAAATGATCCACAGTGGGTTAAAATGAGTCCACAGTGAATTAAAATGGTCCACAGTAGGTAAAAAAGAGTCCACAGTGAATTAAAATGATCCACAGTGCGTAACAATGAGTCCACAGTGAATTAAAAAGAGTCCACAGTGGGTAACAATGAGTCCAAAGTGAATTAAAATGGTCCACAGTAGGTAAAAATGAGTCCACAGTGCTTTGAAATGAGTCCACAGTGGGTAAAAATGAGTCCACAGTGGGTAAAAATGAGTCCACAGTGGGTAAAAATGAGTCCACAGTGGGTAAAAATGAGTCCACAGTAGGTAAAAATGAGTCCACAGTGGGTTAAAGTTATCCACAGTGGGTTAAAATGAGTCCACAGAGGGTAAAAATGAGTCCACAGAGGGTAAAAATGAGTCCACAGAGGGTAAAAATGAGTCCACAGTGAATTAAAATGATCCACAATGCGTAACAATGAGTCCACAGTGAATTAAAATGGTCCACAGTAGGTAAACATGAGTCCACAGTGGGTAAAAATGAGTCCACAGTGGGTTAAAATGAGTCCACAGTGGGTTAAAATGAGTCCACAGTAGGTAAAAACGAGTCCACAGTGGGTAACAATGAGTCCAAAGTGAATTAAAATGGTCCACAGTAGGTAAAAATGAGTCCACAGTGCTTTCAAATGAGTCCACAGTGTGTTCAAATGAGTCCACAGTGGGTAAAAATGAGTCCACAGTAGGTAAAAATGAGTCCACAGTGGGTTAAAGTTATCCACAGTGGGTAAAAATGAGTCCACAGAGGGTAAAAATGAGTCCACAGTGGATTCAAGTGAGTCCACAGTGCATTCAAATGATCCACAGTGGGCAAAAATGATCCACAGTGGGTAAAAACGGGGGTCCAGAGGGTTGTGAACTTCCGGATCCATGTTTTCTTGTATCTCGTCTCTGGCTGTCTGAGTAATCAGCTGACTCAATAAGCCCGCCCCCTGGCTGTGTGTTGCAGTGGGCGGGGCCTCTATTGACCAATGGCAAAGGGCAATGCATCAAGCAGGGAACAGAGAGCAGCGGCGGCGTCTTACCGGTGTTTGATTGGACACACATGACGGTTACCGCAGCAACACCCTAGCTCCCCCCCACCCCACCCCTCCCCCATCCCTGAGAACACACATAGCAGCACGTGATTGGTTGAACTGTTAACGGGCGGCGGGCGAAGACACACACTATAGGATGAAACAAACAAAAAGATGTTAGACACATTTAAAGCCACAGTTACAACGAGGCAGAAAGAAACGGCGGTTAGGAACCTTTAAACACGTTCTCCGGTGTTTAAACGTTCAACCGGCTCCAGAAGAACCCAGAGAACACCAGGAAGCTAACAACGATTAGCTTCCTTCATCCGAGGCCTACAACACTCCCAGGGAGCAGCTATGGTTCCATCCACTCACTAGGACCATCCTGAAGGTCCAGCAAAACCTCACATCCAAACACCTGCAGCAGAACCGGGTCTTTAAACCGGCAGAACCTTCAGAGAACAGAACTCCAAAACCAGACTCCTCCATGGAGAACTGAAGTGTATTTCTATCTGGTTTCTGGGGGACTTTATGCAACAACATTTATTTTATCTGGCTGTTCTCTGTTTTACATCCACACCAGGGATCGTTGTGGTCCTGGTTTTAGACTGGATGTGGACTGGTTTGGGATTTTGTTTAAGACTCAGCTAAGACTGTCTTAGGACTTGGTTTTGGACAGATTTTGGTTTGGTTTTGGGCTGGGCTTTTGAATTGGTTTTAAACTTGTTTTGGACTGGTTTTAGACTGTCTTGGGTTTTGAATTTTGGGACAGGTTGTGCGCTGTCTTGGGATTTGGTTTTTGACTGGTCTTGGACTTAGTTTAAGACTCTTAAGATTATCTAAGGACTTTGGTTTAGACTGGTTGTGGGCTGTCTTGTGTCTTGGTTTTTGATTGGGTATGGACTGGTTTGGGATTTGGTTTAACACCCAGGTAAGACTGTCTTGGGATTTGGTTTTAGATTAGTTTTGGACTAGTTTTGGTTTTGGTTGTAGCCTGGCTTAAGACTGATCGAAGACTGTCTTGGGACTTGGTTTTGGGCTGGTTTTGAGTTGGTTTTGGACTATAAACAGACAAAATGTAAAAACAAATATCATCTTTTGAATTCATGGACATTTTTTTCATCTTTTCTGAGCCACATCGGACAGTTTCATCCAGAATTAGTGTAAATTTGAACGGAATTCTGAGAAACACGTCCATCATGTCCAGAGGTGGGTAGTAACAAGTTACATTTATTCCGTTACATTTATTTAAGTAACTTTTTGAAAAAAAATGTACGTCAGAGTAGTTTTTCTCTGTCATACCTTTTACTTTTACTTGAGTAGAATCATGATGAAGAAACACTACTCTTACTCCGTTACACCGGGCTACACTCCACTTGTTACTTTTTTTTTACCACATTAGATCTGCTTTATTTTGCCAGAGAGATGCCCTCAGTGGATCTACCACATGACTGTTTTTCACCAATCAGACGAAGCAGCAATAATCACATGACTCTGTTTCACCAGACGTCGCCCTGCGGTCACATTAGCGGTATAGCAGCACAAACTCTTCACACGTAGCAGACATGGAATGAAAAAAATGGAGGCATTTTCGAGAAATTTGATCTTGCTACGGAGTCCAACAACATTAGCATAGCATTAGCATGGATATTGCTGTCTTTTGCCTTCTGTTTACTAACACGGGTGAAGTGAAGCGTGACTTCAGGTTGATAGGTCCGCGTGATACGGGGGGATACAGCATTCACATACAGCCTATGAGCATGCAGTCTGTCTTGTCACTGGAAGTAGTTTTCACTGTTCAACCATACAAACGTTACCTTAGTACAGGTATTTGTTTCTAAAGCTTTATGTTGTGAAAAACTGAGATTTGGACATTTTTGTTCTTGTGCCTTAACTTGTCATTTTGTAAAGATGTTGTTTATTTTTGCTATTTTTTCTATTTTATTATTTGAAAATACGAGAATTTGCACATTATTTTACATTTTGTCTGTCTGATCATATCGTTTCTAAAAAATAAATCAGACATTACAATCAAACAGTTACTCAGTACTTCAGTAGTCTTTTTACCAAATACTTTTTTACTTGAGTAATTTTTTGGATGACTACTTTTTACTTCTACTTGAGGAATATTATTTTGAAGTGACATCACTCTCACTTCAGTAGAATTTTTGGCTGCTCTACCCGCCTCTGATCATGTCCATCTCCAGTCAGTGAGACTACCTAACAGATTCATTAATGTTTCAGATGCTGATGAATGTTTTTGTGATGTTCAGATGAATGAACTCTTTCTGTCAGGTGGATCATCAGCTCTTAACTAAACCTATTTTTACTGTCCTGAAAATAAACGTGTCAGTTTAAATATAGAAAAGAAGAGTTTCATCTGATTCTCTGCAGGTTTGTTTCTGACAATAACTGTGGGATGGAAGCAGAGCTGCAGAATGACAGAAGAAGAAGAAGAAGAAAAAGAAAAAACAGAAGAAGAAGAAGGAGAAGAAGAAACGGAAGAAGAAGAAGAAAAAACAGAAGAAGAAGAAGAAGGAGAGGTCGTACCGTCTGGAGCTTCACTCAGAGCTTTGCCCGTCATCTCTCGTTCTCCAACCAGCCAAACGTAACCAGAACCGGTCATGTTGAGCTGCCGGGCAGCTTTGTAGACGGCAGCAGCCTCGTCCTCACTGCAGACACAAAAAGATGCACAAAGATGCCCACACACACACAGACGTCCATGTTGAACTGAAGTATTAAACCACTCCTGGTCTCTGTTCTGTTCTAAAACTCACTGGTTTGAATTCAGGATTAAAGTTCTGCAGAAATAAGGACGGACTGGTTGGACTGGTGCTGGGACTTGGTTTTAGACTAGTTTTCAACTGGGCTAAGACTGTCTTGGGTCTTGGTTTTGGTCTGGTTTTGGACTTGGTTGTAGCCCAGTTTAAGATTGATTTCAGACTGTCTTGGGACTTGGTTTCGGACTTGGCTTTAGATGGGTTCAAGACTGTCTTGAGTGTTCCTATTAGACTGGGTGTGGACCGGTTTGGGGTTTTGGTTTTACACTGTCTTGGGACTTGATTGTAGACTGGTTATCAACTGTCTTGGGTCCGAGTTTGTTTTAGACTGGGTATAGACCGGTTTGGGATTTGGTTTAAGACTGATGCAAAACTGTTTTGGACTGGTTTAATAACAATGAATTAGATTTATATAGCGTTTTTCTGGGCACTCAAAGTGCTTCACAATGGATCCATCATTCATTCATTCACACATTCTCACTCTGGTGGTGGTAAACTACATTTGTAGCCACAGCTGTCCTGGGGCAGACTGATGGAAGCGTGGCTGTTAATCCACGCCTACGGCCCCTCTGACCACCACCAACATTCACACACATTCATACACCAGTGTGAGAGCAGCACTGGAGGCAAGGCGGGTTAAGGACACAACAGCACATGACTAGGACAGAGCGGGAATCGAACCGCTGACCCTCTCTACCACCTGAGCCACAGCCGCCCAACAAGACTGGTTTTGGACTTGAATTCAGACTCAGATGTGATTTTGGTTTCGTACACCCACCTGGCAGAGAGGATGATGACTCGGGCCTCCAGGTCTTTGGCCTCCAGCAGCAGCGCCGTCAGGTTGGTCTCCGGGCTGAACAGCAGAACCTTCTCGGCCTGGAGGAGCGTGGGGCCGATGGACGGGTTCCACCGCAGAACATTCAGAAACACGGCAGAACAAAACACCACAGAACACATCATAGGACAGGCACCGTTAGCTCCGAACCGCCGGGGTCCCCCTCCCTCGACCTCCCCGACCCCCCAGACCTCGACCATGCTCCCCCTCGACCACGCTACCACGAGGGGGCGGGGGCCAAAAACATGGAGACAAAAAGTGTTCAAGATCTGCTGAACAGAAAAAAAACTGAAGCTTGGATAAAAAGGAGGGGCTGAACATTGTGCGTGGTGTGGTGGCACATGCAAACTGAGGCGCTTTCAAGACTCCAACCAACCAACCAATCAGGGACGTGCATGTTAGAGAGCGCTGATGCAACCGCAAATAAAATAAAAAGACTCGAGAGGAGGAGGGGAGGAGGGGAAGGAAGGCGGGGGGAGTGAGTGGTTCATCTCAAAAGAAAAGTGATGTTGCAGAGGAGTGAGAGGATCCTGGTGGGCAGAGCTCCTCAGGTGTCTGCAGACAGAACCAAGCCTGGGCTCGGCTGCATGCAACGCTCACATGGAAAACTGAGGAGGAGGAGGAGGAGGAGGAAGGCTGCTCTCCTGCCAGCGGGAACCCAGACAGATGTGCAGGAGTCATGAAAAATCAAAAGAAAGAAAAGATGGTGGAGAAAAGACGAGCCGCCAGGATAAGAGTCTATCTCTGGAGCCGGGCTGGAGTGGGCGGGGCTAACTGGTGCTGGGCGACTACCGGGCGAGCTCAGAGATTGGTTGGGCGGCGTGCATCGTTTGACCATGCAAAGTTTATACCTTGGGTGTTCTCCTGAAGTCAAAGTTCTGTTGGTCGAGGTTTTCATAGTTCCTGTTTTTAGTCTGATGAATGATGTCACAGAGAAAATATGAGACACAGAAGATTATAGACAGTCAGAGGAAATAGAACAGCATCGACTTCCTGTTCAGAGCCGCACACACACCACACCTGTCTGTCTACCTGTCCGTCTGTCTTTCTTGAGCTCTGAGTCGTAGTTTTTTTGTTCAGCTCAACCTGATCCGTCAGTTCTAGAAGTTCAGCTAAAATAACTATTTAAAACCGTTTCCCATGTTCCACTAAAATAACTGTATTTAAACCGTCGTCCGTGTTTATTTTGTGTTCTTGTGGCCTGAAGCTTCGTCTGGTTCTGATTTTCACTTCTTTTGTTCATTTCAGCTCAAACATGGAACTTTTTGTCAAACTCCAGTCCACATTTTTAAACATTTTCTGACATTTCAGAGACGAACATCCGATCAATTGATCCAGAAAATAAATCACGGATTGATCGACTCTCCCTGTTTGTCTTTCAGCTCAAAATTAAACGAAGAAACCTTCTGAATGTTCACTTGATGAGAAGAGCTTCAGAAAAACCAACCAGGAGCTCGTCAGGCTGATTAAAGCGTCGCCACGGTGACCTTCTGCAGGTAAATTTAGCTTCAGGTGTAAATATAAAACTGCTGTATTTTTAGAGCAGAACAAAGACGCTCTCTGACTGTTAAACTGAAGAGCAGCTCTGAAGAATCATCAAACAGCAGAACCAGCAGCCGCTGAGGGGAAAACAGATTTATTTTAGCTGCAGACGGAGTTAATACCAAGCTGAAGGATTAAAGGATCCAAAAATCATCCTGTGGACTGATTCTGAAAAGAGTTAGCCTAGCTTAGCACAAACACTGAAGTCTGTGGGAAACTGCTAGCCTAGCTTAGCACAAACACTGGTATCAGAAGGAACTGTTAGCCTAGCTTAACACAAACACTGAAGTCTGTGGGAAACTGCTAGCCTAGCTTAGCACAAACACTGGTATCAGAAGGAACTGTTAGCCTAGCTTAGCACAACACTGGTGTCAGAGGGAACTGTTAGCCTAGCTTAGCACAAACACTGGTATCAGGGGGAATTGTTAGCCTAGCTTAGCACAAACACTGGTATCAGGGGGAACTGCTAGCGTAGCTTAGCACAAAAAATGAAGGCTGTGGGAAACTGTTAGCCTAGCTTAGCACAAACATTGGTATCAGGGGGAACTGTTAGCCTAGCTTTGCACAAAAAATGAAGTCTGTGGGAAACTGTTAGCCTAGCTTAGCACAAACATTGGTATCAGGGCGAACTGTTAGCCTAGCTTAGCAAGAACACTGGTATCAGAGGGAACTGTTAGCCTAGCTTAGCACAAACACTGGTATCAGAGGGAACTGTTAGCCTAGCTTAGCACAAACACTGAAGGCTGTGGGAAACTGTTAGCCTAGCTTAGCATGGACACTCATCAGGGTAACTGTTCGCCTAGCTTCTCTGAATTTTAACTGTTTTATTGTGGTTGTTCTTCATTTTTGAGTTTTAGGGTCTCTTCAGAAACAGACACAGCTAAAATTAGCATTAACTCCACTGAGAACAGGTAAAAATTAGCTCAAACTTCAGCAGAAAAACAACTTTAATCATTATTATCAATACTGTTGTCACTGTTCATTTGTTAACATTTATGTTGATAAGTTTTATTCTGTTTTCTCTTGTTTTAGCATGTTATCTATATTTTTGGTTTCCAGTTTCACTTGATCAGGTTTCATATTTCAGTCTCCTGCAGCCGTTTGTTGATCTGGTCCTGGTGAACGTATGAATGAGGCGGTTGGATTCCACCAGAGAAGCAGGACGTTGTGGTTTGAGCCGATATAAGATCGTCGGCAGCAGAAACCAGACTCGGTTTCAGTAAACTCTGATTTCACTGAGAGGAGGCGGGCTGTGATGTTAATCCGGTGTGGCGGCAGAGCGTCCCATTAGTCCTCGACTCAATCCGCTCCAAATGTTAATCTCATTAAATTTACATTCGACACAGAGTCCCTGAACAACACACACACTCCTGAATCTCCTGCAGCGCTAAGAAACGGCGTGTGTGAATTTAGCATGAGGGATGAGCTTGGACCACGGCTTCTCCTGGACCCGCTGATGTTCCTGCTGCCGTATTTATGATGGCTACGAGGACAACAGTGTCAGACGTTTGGAGCAGAACAACCGCAGCTCTGTTCACCTACTTTAACTAATGTGCTGTAATATTCATGTGTCTCCCACTTTAAAAAACTCCGCTCGAATATTCATGAAAGTCTTTGACTCAAACTGTGAGACACAAAGTCAAACTTTTCTAAAGTTGCGTCTGGACTCTGAGGATTTACTTTCATTCTTCACTGAGTTTCACTTGGTTCCTCTGACTCTGGAACCATCAGAAACTAACTTGTATAAAGACAACATTAAATCTTCAGCTCCAAAGTAGAAACCAAACTGAGTCCACCTGTGATTCCAACCAGTCTGACTGATGAACATGGTTCTAAAAGGAGCTGAGAACAGCAGAACATTCTCTACAACATATCTATGTCTGCATCATGGCTCCCCATGGAGAAGAACTGAACAGAGAAAGAGAAACATCTGAGGAGTCATAGTACCACTAATCAGGAGGTCTAGAAGGAGTCATAGTTCCACTAATCAGGAGGTCTAGAAGGAGTCATAGTTCCACTAATCAGGAGGTCTAGAAGGAGTCATAGTTCCACTAATCAGGAGGTGTAGAAGGAGTCATAGTTCCACTAATCAGGAGGTGTAGAAGGAGTCATAGTTCCACTAATCAGGAGGTCTAGAAGGAGTCATAGTTCCACTAATCAGGAGGTCTAGAAGGAGTCATAGTTCCACTAATCAGGAGGTGTAGAAGGAGTCATAGTTCCACTAATCAGGAGGTCTAGAAGGAGTCATAGTTCCACTAATCAGGAGGTCTAGAAGGAGTCATAGTACCACTAATCAGGAGGTCTAGAAGGAGTCATAGTTCCACTAATCAGGAGGTCTAGAAGGAGTCACAGTTCCACTAATCAGAGCTCCTAAAATGACTCCACAGACAGTGAACTACTTTCTCCATCCAGCTGTAAAAACAGACATCAGCTGCTTCAGACTTGGTTCAGGGGTTCTCCATGGAAACCAGAGTTAGTGTGAAGCTCAAACAGTGTGAAGGAACCTTCAGAACATCAACCTCTATGGACGGAGGACCAGAACTAAACCTGGCTGCTGCTCACAACTAAACTTCCAGATGAAAGTTTGCTGAAGAACATGAGAAGAAGCCTGATGGATGCTGGAGAACATTCTTTGGTCAGATGAAGATCAATGAGTTGGGCTCAGATGGAGTCCAGATGTTTGGTGAGAACCTGACCAGGACTACCACAGTGGATGGATGGTCCTGACAGTGAAGCATGGAGGTGGAGGTGTGATGATCTGGGGCTGTAGAAATGAGTGGATTCTCCATGTTGAGGGGTCTATATTTGTTACTTTTAACCGGTAGTAATCTGATTACTGTGAGGGGATGCGGTTTAGAATCACCTGATGTTTAGGTGGTGTTTCTACGCAACTCCTGCTCTCCATACAGACAGATTCACTGATTCATCATTGTGATTATCTACAGTTTGTTTCCATTCAAACAAATGTCAAATTAACCCAAACTGCAAACGCAGCAGCTTCGAGCTCTAAATATGTTGTCTGAGAAGTTTATACGAGCTGCTGATGTTCTGCAGCTTGGAACAGAAATATTCTACAAACTGTCTCTGGTGTCCAAACTTGAGAGCACAAATGAAATGTTTTCGAAATAATAGGAGCAGACAAATAAACTTCTGTTTCTACATTTGCTGTGATGCTTCCATGAGAAGTCACTGAGGACGAGGAGGAAACCACTCATCTTTGCCTGAACTCTCTTCAGGAAGTCGCTGGTTGCAGTGACAGAACCACATGTGACGGACAGACAGTCGGTTTAACGGAGATGCGGGTCGACAGAAGCAGCTGAGATGTGTTTGCACGACTCCGATCTCCGTTAGAGTCGAAGAGAAACCAGACAACAGACGGAGGTGAAGAACTGAAAGGATGACATGGACGGACGGACGGACAGAAAGAGAGCGACAGGAGAAGAAGAAACGGTTTCTCAAGTCAAAGAAGAAGAACTGAAGATAAAACTAAATATAAAGAAGAGAAGAAGAAAAGGAGTCAAACCTCCACCAAGACTGAATATTTCAACGGAACTTTTACCTTCTAAAACACATGGATGGCAAACCATGAGACATTCAGGAGCTGCAGCTCATCAGGGTCAAGACCAGCAGGACCAGAATCAGAACCAACAGGTCCAGAGTCAACACCAGGAGGTCCAGACATACTTTGTTTTTAAAAGATCGGAACAGATACAGTAAATTAGTCTTAAAATTGTATTCATAATTTTTTAAATTAGAGAAATGATCAGGTGATCTTCTGGAGGTCCAGATGAGGTTCAAGAAAACTGAATTTAATCCTTCATTGAATCTGACAGTCTTTAGATTTCAGTGAAGGTCATGAGATGAGTCCAGTACATGTCTGTGAAGGTGTTGATGTCATCACAGTTCTGCATTGTGATTGGCTGCTGTTTATGATGTCCTGATTTTATCAAATCGGGGCTAAAATAGGTGGATTCATGACTCCAGTCCAAGTCATGTGACTGGAGTCCACTTCCTGTTCTGACAGCATTTATTAGACAAAAGTCAGCTGAGAGTAAGAACCCATAAGAACCCATAAGAACCTTTGAGAAACCATAAGAACATTTAAGAACCTGTTTAATGCAGACTCTATATGATCAATGGAAACAAACTACAACTAAACCTTCTTGGTGGAGATAAACTGAAACAGAACCAAAAACCAAGAAAGAAAGAAAAGAAGTGATGGAAGAGAAGCTGCTGTGAAACCTCTGAAAGAAAGAACATTACAGCCTGGAAGATGAACGGATGGAGGGAGGATGGAGGGATGGAGGTGTGATAATGATGGAGGGGTGGAGGTGTGATGATGATGGAGGTGTGATGATGATGGAGGGATGAAGGTGTGATGATGATGGAGGGGTGGAGGTGTGATGATGATGGAGGTGTGATGATGATGGAGGGGTGGAGGTGTGATGATGATGGAGGTGTGATGATGATGGAGGTGTGATGATGATGGAGGTGTGATGATGATGGAGGGATGGAGGTGTGATGATGATGGAGGTGTGATGATGATGGAGGTGTGATGATGATGAAGGTGTGATGATGATGAAGGGGTGATGATGATGGAGGTGTGATGATGATGGAGGTGTGATGATGATGGAGGTGTGATGATGATGAAGGGGTGATGATGATGGAGGTGTGATGATGATGGAGGGATGGAGGTGTGATGATGATGGAGGTGTGATGATGATGAAGGTGTGATGATGATGAAGGGGTGATGATGATGGAGGTGTGATGATGATGGAGGGATGAAGGTGTGATGATGATGGAGGGATGGAGGTGTGATGATGATGGAGGTGTGATGATGATGGAGGGGTGATGATGATGAGGGTGGAGGTGTGATGATGATGGAGGTGTGATGATGATGGAGGTGTGATGATGATGGAGGTGTGATGATGATGGAGGTGTGATGATGATGGAGGTGTGATGATGATGGAGGGGTGATGATGATGGAGGGATGGAGGTGTGATGATGATGGAGGGGTGATGATGATGGAGGGGTGATGATGATGGAGGTGTGATGATGATGGAGGGGTGATGATGATGGAGGGGTGATGATGATGGAGGTGTGATGATGATGGAGGGGTGATGATGATGGAGGTGTGATGATGATGGAGGTGTGATGATGATGGAGGGGTGATGATGATGGAGGGATGGAGGTGTGATGATGATGGAGGGGTGATGATGATGGAGGGGTGATGATGATGGAGGTGTGATGATGATGGAGGTGTGATGATGATGGAGGGGTGATGATGATGGAGGTGTGATGATGATGGAGGTGTGATGATGATGATGGAGGGCTCACACACACCTACATAAACACACAACCTGCAGCACACGTGTTTTCTCAGTGGGTGTGTGTCTTCGGTGTTGTGTACAGTATGCAGTAAACGTTGTGTATAGTGTGTATATTTTGGGTAGAAGTTGTGTTCTGTATGTACAGTTGTGAACAAATGTTCATACCAACTTGTAAAGACCACATATAGAACAACTATCTGAAGTTTCCAATGACTTCAGCTCCAGTTCCACAGAGCATGATACTGCCACCTCCATGCCTGGTGGTAGGTTGGAGTTCTTGGGGTTAAAGGCCTCACCTTCAGTTCTTGTTCCATCTGACCTCAGAACTTTCCTCCAGAACCTTTTCTTTGTCCATGTGATGAGTGGAGCTGTAAGGTTCTGTTTCTAGAGGAAGAACTTCCTTCTTCATGGATCCTCTAGAACCCTGTGGACACTGACAGCTGTGTTCCAGCAGCTTCTCATCCATCCAGACCTGCTTTCTGATGGTTCCTGGTTGACTTTGACCATCGTGACCAATGGTCTCTCAGCAGCAGGTGGTAGTTTGTGTTTTCTTCCTGATGGTGGCAGTAACACACCTGGACCATGAACGTTATTCTGACAAACAGATGATTCTGGATCTGAAGCTGCTTTCAGACGGCTCCAGGTGACTTTCTGACTGGTTCAAATCAATGATTTTCTTCTTCAGATCTTTGCTGAGCTCCTCAGATGTTCCCCCTGTAGAGTTTGAGTCTAATGAGCGGATCTAATGGTTCTGTTTAAACTGATCAGAGGAGTCAGCAGCTGTAGTCGACTGGAATCACTCAGGAGAAGTTAAGAGGTCACGGAACTAAGAAAATTAGATTAACAACTTTATAGATCAACAAAATTCACAGTTGAAGTTTCTGTTTACATTTATGATCCAGCAGATTTAGTCACATTTATAGAAGAACTTTAAATAATCTATGAAAGAACCAAAACACAGGAGAAAAAGATTTGTGTGTTTCAGAGGTTCCATCATAAATTCAGAGCTCTAGGAGTCATTGGAAACTACAGACTGAATGATGAACATGGACAGTGTGTATATATATATATGTGTGTGTGTGTGTGTGTAGTATAAGTAGTATCCGGTGTATATGTGTAGTATAGTAGTATTCAGTGTACTTCCACACATCTAGCATGGGTTGTGTCCAGGCTGCTATCTGACCTTGGTCTCTCGCTCCTCCAGCAGCGTCTCCAGTCTCTTCTGAGCAGCTCGACCTTCGTGGTCGTCGCTGACGATCAGGATGATGTGGTTCCACCTGAACTCTCTCATCAGGTCGAACCAGACGTGGGCCTGGTGGGAGTATGGAGGCACCGTCCTCAGGAAGGACAGGTGGATGCTCTGAGGACGGATATACAGAAGCTTTAATCAGTCTGAACGTCTCCACACTGGACCAGCTGAAGGCTCTCAACCTCAACCTGAGGCTCTGATTGGCTCAAACTTTGGTCATTGTCACATCCAGTGTTTTAATAAAAGCTGCACTCAGCGTGCACCTGATAAAATGTGAATATTTCATCAGTGCTCTAAACCGTCCAGAACACAGCAAGGAACGGGAGCGTTGTTGACTGGGAGTGCTGGTTATTCTGGGACTGATGACTTTTCATCAATATTGTACATTTGAGAGACTCTGAGAGGTTCTGGTTCAATCACAGAGTCTGAATATTCTAGAAGCTGCAGCTAATGGAAGCTGAAGGAACACGTATGAACTCTGTGACAAATCATAGGACTGATCCTCAACTCTACTACTAACTCACCGTCATACTGCAGTTTCAAAATATTAGTCCTGTAAAATAACATATTATAAACCTTTAGCTGGACCAGCAGGGGGCGCTGCAGGGAGTCACTGATTTACTCCTTTACAGAACCAAAACACTGGCGTTAACGTGAGCATGTGCAGTAAAGTCACCTATTTGTTGTTATGGTAACAGTCTCTGATGTGGCATCCAGCATTAGCTTGCTTTGGCTAACACAAAAGCTAACGTTACTTGTTGAGGCTGATGCAGTGGTTAACGTAGATACTAGTGTGATTTGTTCGGGCTGATGAAGTGGCTATAAGCTAATATTACTGTTAAAGCTGATGTAGTGGCTAACATAGAAGCTAATGCTACTTGTTAAGGCTAACACAGTGGCGAATGCAGAAGCTAACGCTACTTTTTAAGGGTAATGTTGCTTGTTCAGACAGGTTAATGGCTATCTTTGCTGCTTATGCTACTGTAGGGACTAATGCTACTTGTTAAGGCTAACATGGTGGCTAAAGTCACTTTATGAGGCTAATGTACTGGTTAACATTATTCTGTTCAGTCTCTTGGGGTACACCGTGTGTGCAGCTGTTCTTAAATAGGAGTTTTTGGTGAAATGCATTGATATGGTTGGTTTATTATTTTTACGTTGTGGTATTTCAGTGGTGTTTGAATCAAATATCCGCATCCAGCAGAACCGACAGCTTCGTAGCACCAAGTTATGAAAAACTAAAGATGATGTTATCTTGATCCAAGCGTAGAGAGACAGCACTGTTTGATGTCTGACTGTACTGAATATACTGGAGAACACAATGAAAAGACCAGAGGATCCAGGATAGAACCCTGAGGAATGCCACAACAAACACCATAAAAGTCCCTCGACCATCCACAGCGTTAAAATTGACTCTGGGATGTTTCATCACCTGACCTTGTCGGAGTAGATGGACATGCGTGTCGTCAGGCCGACCACAGGGATCCGGTAGAACCCGGCCGTGTAGGAGACCGGCGTCGGCGTCAGGTGGTCGTTGGACTGAGGGGGATGGCTGACCAGGATGGCATAAACCTGCAGAGGACAAGAACAAGAACCTTCAGGTCAATCTGATCTTTCGATGGTTCTGTTCCTGGCTTCGTCGTCTTCTACTCTGTTTATTAACGTGCTGGTACCTTCTGACGACACCACACTGCCTACTTTATTCATTCCAGAACACACACTGCATCACAGAGACGGAACAACCCGCCTCTTTTTCAAATATGTCACTTCTGGTTTAGTGATGGCGACCAGGAAGTAGCAAAGTGGAGGCGCTAACAAATACTTTGATGTAAAAAAACCCAGCAAGGAGCCAGGAAAAAAAACATTAAAACAGTGGAATACTGTAGAAATCAAGCGCATCAAACATCTATAAAACAAGGACGCTCTTTCATTTAAATAAAATGAGAAAATGTTATTGCAGACACATCTAAAAGAATTACTATCTGTAAAAATACAGATTTTTCCACACAAACCTTTTTCAGCCATCAACATGTAAATTCATTCATTTCTGTGATTTTACTTTTTGCTATCCGTAATTTAACAAAACTATCTCATTTTTTAACACACTAAAGTTTTTAGAAAAACAAATTACAGGAAATATTTATGAAATATTTCTATTTTAGCTCATTTAAATGCAGTAAAACATTTTGTTCTGCATTACATTTTGTATTACATCCCACTTACTGGATTCTAGTAAGCTATGCTAACTAGAGCTGGGGATAAGATCTAATGTTTCCACAGGGTTTATGGCAGGCTATGCTAACTAGCCATTAGATTTAAGATCTGATGTTTCTACAGTCTTTATGCTATGCTAAGTTAACTAGCCATTGGGTTTAAGATCTGATGTTTCCACAGCCGTTATCATAAGCTAAGCTAACTAGTCATTGGAACTAAGATCTGATGTTTCTATAGCCTTTATGCTAAGCTAAGCTAACTAATTGTTGGATTTAAGAGCTGATGTCTCTACAGATTTTATGCTAAGCTAACAAACCGGTGATTTAAGATCCGATGTTTCTACAGCCTGTATGCTAAGCTAAGCTAACAAGCAGTTGGATTTAAGATCCATTGTCTCTACAGCCTTCATGCTAAGCTAACTAGTGTTTAATTTAAGATGTGATGTTTTTACAGCCTTTGTACTAAGCTAAGCTAACTAGTGTTGGATTTAAGCTCTGTTGTCTCGACAGCTTCTATGCTAAGCTAAGCTGTGGACATCTGACAGAAAGAAAACAAACCTTCACTAAACTTTTGTAGTTTTACAGTCAAACATTAAAAGCTCAAATTGATCCGTTCATGGACGTAGTGGATGTGGAAGTTCCTTAAGCTCTGCTCCGCTGTTAAAATGGTTCAAATCTAAATATGACCTTTTAATTTCACAACTTACAAACATCTGCAAACATTAAACTGATAAATTGATGGGTATTATTAAAACTTCCTCCTGATGTCCTGTTTATGTTCTGCTGATGTTCCAGTGAATCTCAGGGCCTGTTTTCAGGTAACGATTTGTAGAAGCAGCAACCTGTGACCTGCAGCAGCCTCCTGATCAGTGGTTGAGGGTTTCTGATGGCTGCAGCTGCAGGTCTAATCCGACGGCTGGATTACATGTGAGAGAGGAGCAGATAATCTGACGTCCATCTCCGTCTGCAGCACAAAGCTCCGGGCCGTCGCCATGTTGGCCTCATTTCTGCACAAAGGAAACACCGGAGGACGTCCACGGCTTCGTCTTTTCTCTTCCTGCTGTTTGGAAATGCTCTGAATGTTTCTGAGGTTAGTCCAGAAACCAGGAACCAAACTGGAACCTCCTGATAATCTGAGAGTAAAATGACTTTGAACATTCTGTTTATTGGATCCTGAATGAAAAATGAGGAACAAACGCCATTCTCATTCGTTATTTTCCTCCAAACGATGCTGAATATTTCCAGTGAAGTCCTGCAGATCTGTGATGATCCTTCAGAGGTTTCATGTCTTTTCACCAAAATCTCCACGTTTACCTGGAAACTTTTAAATCCAACAACGAAACTGAACACTTCTGGAGATGTTTCATTTGAGCCCTAAAACTGAGAAGAAAACCAAAGATCCTGGATGAATAAATAAAAGCAGCAGAGCCGCAAAACAGAGCAGCAGCTGGCTGGAGATGCAATCAGCATGGTGAGGAGACAACATGAAACTAAGACACGAAAGAGACTAAAGAAACTAAAAATGACACAAACAACAAAACGGGACACAAACCAACAGAACGTTGTGGGTTCTGCTGCTACAACTTGTCTCTGATTTCAGATCTGAACATCAGAGCAGGTGGATCAGGAGATGGACATGGTGTGCTTCGTGGGTTTGAATCCTCGCCGAGTCTCCTGATTTTAAAGTTCTGAAATGCATTCTGGGTAATCTCAGTGTGTGAAGGATCGATAATTAGATCACACACCTGGAGACAGGAAGCAGTCACACCTAGTGACAGGAAACAGCCACACCTGGAGAAGCTAAATGAAGCTAAAAGCATCTACAAGGTCCAAGTTTGAACAGAAGCTCAGTTACCGTTCCTCCAGATCTGTTCTTCCTGTTTGTTCTTTGTGTTTGGTGGTTCTTCCTGTTGATTGTCCCTGTTTGTTCTTCCTGTTTCTTCCTGTTGGTTCTTCCTGTTTGTTCCTGTTGGTTTCTGTTGGTTCTTCCTGTTGGTTCCGTTACTCTGAATCTAACCCTTTAGCTCGTTTATTCCTGATTATTCCTCCTCCACGTTTCTCTGCACATATTGAAGGTCTGAGTGTGAAATAAATAAATCTGTGAAGTTGGATGATCTCATGGAGAATAAATCAGCTCTAAGGAGAACCCAGAAAAACACGAATCAACGCCTAAAACATGAAAATCCATAAAACATTAAAATAAACGTTTAGCTACTAAAATGTTTAATCACTAAACTTTTATTTTGTAACCTCCTGAACAACGTTCTAAACGGCTGAAATCTGTGGAAACTTTAACCGTTGCTGAAGATTCATCAGTTCTGTTTCCTGTGATGAAATGACTCCACATGCTATGCTAAGCTAATTAGCTGTTGGATTGAAGACCTGATATTTTTACAGTCTTTATGCAAAGCTTAGCTTGGATAAGTAGCTGACAAAGTTCGGAACTGATGTCTCTACAGTCTTTATGCTAAGCTAACTAGCCAGTGGATTTAAGATCTGTTGCCTCTACAGCTTCTATGCTAAGCTAAGGTAACTATCTGGTGGATTTAAGATGTGATGTTTCTCCAACTTTTATGCTAAGCTAACCTGTGGACATTTGACTGATAGAAAGAAAACAGACCTTCACTAAAAGTTCACTGGCCCCTGAAATGCCACCGTGGCAACAGCGTCAGCCGAGTCACCTGTTTATCAAGGAGCAGCGGTCACATGACATCACCAGCGGTGTGACATCACAGCCTCACCTGGTTGGAGATGAGGTCCTCGCAGACGGACAGCGCCATCTGGATGGCGTTGGGTTTGTGCGTCACTGAGATGGCGTTCATCTTGAACTTGTCTCGGCCGTACAGAGCGTTGGCCTGAAGCACCGCCTCCTTGAACACCTGCTCATAGCGCTTCTGGCTAAGCACCGCCCCCACGTTCACCTGGCGGGGCTCACAGCCGCACAGAGCCACCGAGCAGCACTGCAGCACCGCCAGCAGCAGCACGCCCTGGGGCAACACTGGGGCAGGAACGGAGGGGCAACAAGGGGGTAGGAAGGAAGAGAGGAGCAGGAAGAGACGGCAACATGAGAGGGGCAACAAGAGAGGGGCAACACGAGAGAGAGAACAAGAGAGGGGCAACGCGAGAGAGAGAACAAGAGAAGGGCAACAAGAGAAGGGCAACAAGAGAAGGGCAACAAGAGAGGGGCAACAAGAGAGAGGGGCAAAAAGAGAGGGGCAACAACAGAGAGGGGCAAAAAGAGAGGGGCAGCAAGAGAGGGACAGCAAGAGAGAGGGGCAAAAAGGAGGGGCAAAAAGAGAGGGGCAACGAGAGAGACAACAAGAGAGGGGCAACAAGAGAGGGGCAAAATGAGGGGCAAAAGAGAGGGGCAAAAAGAGAGGGGCAACAAGAGAGAGGGGCAACGAGAGAGACAACAAGAGAGGGGCAACAAGAGAGGGGCAAAATGAGGGGCAAAAGAGAGGGGCAAAAAGAGAGGGGCAACAAGAGAGAGGGGCAACGAGAGAGACAACAAGAGAGGGGCAACAAGAGAGGGGCAAAATGAGGGGCAAAAGAGAGGGGCAACAAGAGAGAGGGGCAACGAGAGAGACAACAAGAGAGGGGCAACAAGAGAGGGCAACAAGAGAGAGACAACAAGAGAGGGGGCAAAAAGAGAGAGGGGCAACAAGGTGATGGGAGGGTAATATTAATTTGATTCTGAGATTTAAAAAGTTGAACTCAGACCGAATCAAAATGTGACATCACAGTTTCAAACCAATCAGATGAGTTGCCTGATTTAACAACGTCTCACCTGATTGGACAAAAAAATGCTGTCACCAAGAAAAGAGACACACAACTAAGAGCAACACAAAATGGGCAGAAATAGATTTAATGTGACAGTAAAGAGAAACACAAACACTCACAACGAGCCACAAAACACACAAAAACAACTGTGTGACGCAAAATGATCAGAAAGAGACGACACCCTGAAAAAGACACACAAAGACACACAAAGCAACTATAAAAAGACGCAAAATGACCAGAAGGACACAGAAACACAACAAAAATGCAAAAGTAAAATTAACACAAAATGACAAGCAGAAAATCAACAAAAAAACAGAAAAACTAGAACGACTGACAACATGAAAAGTAACAACAAAGTGACACAACGATGATAAGAAAGCACAGAATTAACACAAAAAATGAACACAAACAGACAAGATGCAACCAAAATGGAGCAGAATGAACAAAAACACACAACATGAACACAAACAGATGCAGAAACTAACACAAACACATAAAACAACTCCGCATAGACACACAGTGGTGTTTGTGTTGACATTAAACTGCAGTATTCAGCATTCAGTACACAGTATGAGGTAGTATTATCTAGTATTCCTGTCAGTCAGAGTAACGGAGTACTTTTACTCCGTTACTCTGCAGGATGAAGCTGATTGGATCAGAACACTCACTGATACAGCTGAAGGTCGTGGTTCTGGTCCTGGTTCTAGTCCTGGTTCTCCGGTTAACTGCGTCGTTCTCCGGTCTCCTGTTGATTCCCTCCGTCGCTTCTGTCGGTACCGGGCAGCTCCGGGTCCTTTGAGTTAAAGGTTGTTGGTTTTTCCGTGAATGTGTGACCCGGTGGAGCTCCGGTGCTGCTCGGTTCGTCCTCAGACGGAGACCCCGGAGCTCGGCGGGTCCCGGTTCTGCTCCGTGATGCGTCCTGTTGATTCAGAAGCTCCGGTTCTCCTCTCCGGTTCTTGTCTCCGGTTCCGTCCTCCGGTTGTCCTCTCCTGTCCCCCGCTGGTTCCGGTCCGTCGTGTCTCGGTTCGGTCTCGTGATGCTCGCGGACTCCCGGTGACCTGATGCTCGCGCGCCGCTCTGTCCTTGGATCTCTGACGTTCGCTCCCGCGTCCCCGCGCGCTCACAGGCGGAGGAGAGCAGGCGCGCCTCCGCGGGCACGAGCGTCATGTGTTGATACATAAGTCACGTTCACGCGTTCACAGCGCGTTCACGACGAAGAAAACCGTTCATTCATCCATTCATTCATTCGTCACGTGAACACGTGAAACATCATAGAACCGGAACCAGAACCGGAAGAACCAGAACCACAAGAGCCCACACCAGAACAACCAGAACCAGAAGGACAGAACCTCCTGATGTCCAACAACACAAAATGCCTCCACAGAGAAACGAGCTGAAAAATGAGCAAAACACGAAACACAAGAGAGAAAAACACAAAGATTCAAAACAACACAAAGATTCAAAACAACGTAAAGGAGACACACAAAACTCCACAATGACACAAATCCAGAAACACAACTGGGCGATGAGCTGGAGAAAAAAAAGTCACAAAAAAACACAAACTAATTAAAAACAACAAACACAAAACTACCACAAATACATCAGATGCACTCAACTGCAGATAGACAACGGTGACAAAGACACACAAACAACACGACTAAACAGACACACAATCAACCACACAGACTGGAAGTACACACATGAAACAACACAGTGACACACAAAGAGAAAAGATCAACACAAAGCCAGTGGAGGGACACACAACAACACAACAACACAACAAAAGAACAACAGAATGAGCAGTAACATGGGAACAATTAAATTAAGACAAACACGCAGAGATGAGAAATGACGACAAAGACACACAAAGGAGACACAACAGACACTGGTTCTGATGATCTGCAGGTGTTTAATCAGACAGGTGAGGGTTAGGCCACGCCCCCATGAACAGGCCACGCCCCCACCACAGGAACAGGAAATGATGAGAACAAACACAGAAAACATCCAGAGACAAACACCATGATCTGACGGAGTTTATTGATCAGCTGTGATCACTGACAGGTTATTGATTATCAGACATAATATTCAGAAACTATCAAACTGAAAACAACAAACATCAGTTAAACCACGAAACTTTTAGCATAAATACCTGAAAATTAAAAGCAACAATGATAATAATTATAATAAAAACAAAAAATTAGTAATATTAACAAAAATAATACCAATAATATAACAATGAAAATAATAATCATAATAAAAACAATAAAGATAAAATAATAATAATAATAATAATAAAAAGTATTTAAAGATAATAATGATAAAAATCATCATCATCATAAAAATGGCAACAATAAGAAAAATAAAGATGATAATAATAACACCAATAATAATAATGATACTACTACTAATAATATTAATCAGTGAAAGAGTGATTTTCAAACATTCTAAAATAAATTATTTTATCAAATTAAAGAATTTTAATGTGGACATGACTTATTGTGTGTTTTAATGAATTAATATTTTTAATTTTATTAATAATTATCTGTCAAATACATTAAATACTTCAAAAAATTTTGCTGAAACCTTTTTATTGTGTTTATTCTTTTATTATCTGACAATGTAGCCGCAAGGGGACACAAGCCAATAAGCCAGTGTCTTATTGTGCCGGTCCCAAGCCCGGGTAAATACAGAGGGTTGTGTCAGGAAGGGCATCCGACGTAAAACTTTGGCCAAATCAAACATGCGAATCAAATGTATGACTTCCATACCGGATCGGTCGAGGCCCGGGTTAACAACGACCGCCATCGGTGCTGTTGACCTACAGGGTGCCGGTGGAAAATGGACGACTGTTGGTCGAAGAAGGAGGGGAGGAAGGTGTGTTCGTAGGAAGAGAGAGAAGAGGAACACCAAGAGTCAAGGACTGAGAGTAGGGACTTTGAATGTTGGAACTATGACAGGAAAAGGTAGAGAGCTGGTTGACATGATGCAGAGGAGGAAGGTGGACATACTGTGTGTCCAGGAGACCAGGTGGAAAGGTAGTAAAGCTAGAAGTTTAGGAGCAGGGTTCAAGTTGTTCTATCATGGTGTAGATAAGAAGAGAAATGGAGTAGGAGTTATCTTGAAGGAGGAGTTTGTTAGGAATGTCCTGGAGGTAAAAAGAGTGTCAGATCGAGTGATGAGCCTGAAGCTAGAAATCGAAGGTGTGATGTTCAGTGTTGTTAGTGGGTATGCTCCACAGGTAGGATGTGAGCTGGAGGAGAAGCAGAAATTCTGGTTGGACCTTGATGAAGTGATGCAGAGCATCCCTAGAAGTGAGAGAGTTGTCATTGGTGCAGACTTCAATGGACATGTTGGTGCAGGAAACAGAGATGATGAGGAGGTCATGGGCAGGTTTGGTATCCAGGAGAGGAACGCAGAAGGACAGATGGTGGTTGACTTTGCAAAAAGGATGGAAATGGCTGTAGTGAATACTTTCTTCCAGAAGAGGCAGGAACATAGGGTGACCTATAAGAGTGGAGGTAGGAGCACACAGGGAGACTACATCTTGTGTAGACGGTGTAATCTGAAGGAGATCAGTGACTGCAAAGTAGTGGTAGGTGAGAGTGTAGCCAGACAGCATAGGATGGTGGTGTGTAGGATGACCCTGGTAGTGAAGAAGATGAAGAGGGCAAAGGCAGAGCAGAGGACCAAATGGTGGAAGCTGAAAAAGGAAGAATGTTGTATGACTTTCAGGAAAGAGTTGAGACAGGCTTTGGATGGTCAGGAGGTGCTTCCAGATGACTGGACAACTACAGCAAATGTGATCAGGGAGACAGGTCGGAGAGTACTTGGTGTGGTGGGAGAGACTGACCTGTACAGGTTGGCAAGGCAGAGAGACAGAGATGGGAAGGACGTGCAGCAGGTTAGGGTGATAAAGGATAAGGATGGAAGTGTGTTGACAGGTGCCAATAGTGTGATGGGAAGATGGAAAGAGTACTTTGAAGAGTTGATGAATGAGGAAAATGAGAGAGAACGAAGACTAGAAGAGGTGACTGTTGTGGAGCAGGAAGTAGCAAAGATTAGTAAGGATGAAGTGAGGAGGGCATTGAAGAGGATGAAGAGTGGAAAGGCACTTGGTCCTGATGATATACCTGTGGAGGTATGGAAGTGTCTCTGAGAGGTAGCAGTAGAGTTTCTGACTGGGTTGTTCAACAGGATCTTAGATAGTGAGAAGATGCCCGAGGAATGGAGGACAAGTGTGCTGGTGCCCATCTTTAAGAACAAGGGAGATGTGCAGAGTTGTGGCAACTACAGAGGAATAAAGCTGATGAGCCACACGATGAAGCTATGGGAAAGAGTAGCTGAAGCTAGACTAAGGGCAGAGGTGAACATCTGTGAGCAGCAGTATGGTTTCATGCCAAGAAAGAGTACAACAGATGCAATATTTGCTTTGAGGATGTTGATAGAGAAGTACAGAGAAGGTCAGAAGGAGCTGCATTGTGTCTTTGTAGATCTGGAGAAAGCTTCTGACAGGGTGCCCAGAGAGGAACTGTGGTTTTGTATGAGGAAGTCTGGAGTGGCAGAGAAGTATGTTAGAGTGGTGCAGGACATGTATGAGGACTGTAAGACAGTGGTGAGGTGTGCTGTAGGAGTAACAGAGGAGTTCAAGGTGGAGGTGGGAGTACATCAGGGATCAGCTCTGAGCCCCTTCTTGTTTGCTATGGTGATGGACAGGATGACAGACGAGGTTAGACAGGAGTCTC
The DNA here is from genome assembly GCF_021347895.1 of Acanthochromis polyacanthus. Taxonomy (NCBI): domain Eukaryota; kingdom Metazoa; phylum Chordata; class Actinopteri; family Pomacentridae; genus Acanthochromis; species Acanthochromis polyacanthus. The sequence goes on along the minus strand of NC_067119.1, from coordinate 951,013 downwards.
CATGGACTATGATGTTTGCAGATGACATTGTGATCTGTAGTGAGAGCAGAGAACAGGTGGAGGAGAAGCTAGAGGCGTGGAGGTTTGCCCTGGAAAGGAGAGGAATGAAGGTTAGCCGCAGCAAGACGGAGTATCTGTGTGTGAATGAGAGGGACCCAAGTGGAAGAGTGAGGTTACAGGGAGAAGAGATCAAGAAGGTGGAGGATTTTAAGTACTTAGGGTCAACAGTCCAGAGCAATGGAGAGTGTGGAAAAGAGGTGAAGAAGCGTGTACAGGCAAGCTGGAACGGCTGGAGAAAAGTGTCAGGTGTGATGTGTGATAGAAGAGTTTCAGCTAAAATGAAAGGAAAGGTTTACAAAACTGTGGTGAGACCAGCCATGTTGTTTGGTCTGGAGACAGTGTCCCTGAGGAAAAGACAGGAGGCAGAGCTGGAGGTAGCAGAAGTGAAGATGCTGAGGTTCTCTTTGGGAGTGACCAGGATGGATAGGATCAGGAATGAGTCCATCAGAGGGACAGCACTTGTTAGAGGCTTTGGAGATAAAGTCAGAGAGGCCAGACTGAGATGGTTCAGACATGTCCAGAGGAGAGAGAGTGAATATATTGGTAGAAGGATGCTGAGTTTCCCACTGCCAGGCAGGAGGCCTAGAGGAAGACCAAAGAGGAGGTTTATGGATGTGGTTAAAGAGGACATGAAGGTAGTTGGTGTGAGAGAAGAGGATGCAGCAGACAGGGTTAGATGGAAGCAATTGATTCACTGTGGTGACCCCTGAAGGGAAAAGCTGAAAGGAAAAGAAGAAGAAGACTCTTTTATTATCTGACAGTAAACTGAACATCTGCGCTTCAACATTCATCACAGTGTTCGGCTCAAACTGATTATTGATCGGGGATTTACACCTGATCAGGTTTTTGTTTTCTCACATTTCAAAGCTAAAATGAAATCTCAGATAAAAAAAAGCTTCACTGAATTGTAAGTATTTTTGGTCCTGCTGTGGGTTTCACACGTTCACTGGGATTATTGATCACCTCGGCCTGAACCGCTGATCGATCAGGAAATGTTTCTGCTCTGAGCGGCAGCAGCTGTTTGTTCTGATTTAAAGCTGAATGATGAAAGAGAAGAACCGCCTCCACGTTCCTCCAGAGGGACCGGTGAACATCTCAGCTGTTAGGAACCCAATCAGCTGATCAGTCACATCATCTAACCCTCCTGCCATCCTGCAGGTCAAATCGACCCGCTTTAAAGTCTGAAAATGTGGAAATAATATATTTTCACAGAAATTTTTTTAACATTTTTTGGTGGAAAAAAGAAATATTAAAAAAGTCCCTTTAAGACCAAAAAAGAGAGAATATTTCATTTTATGAAAATATTTACATTTTTTTATTCATTCTAATCTTTATTTCTTGCCAAATTTGTTTTTTTTTTAAATAAAAGCTTTAAGGGAAACTCTTAAGGAATTTTCTTCCTGAATTTTTTGCTGAATTTTTGTATTTTTTCAGACAAAGAAACAATATTTATTGGTGCCATAAATGAGGACAACATGAGGATTAATATGAAACAAACAGCAAATACATCCAGTTATAGGCAGATAAAGAGAGAAGTGTGTGTGTGTGTGTGTGTGTGTGTGTGTGTGTGTGTGTGTGTGTGTGTGTGTGTGTGTGTGTGTGTGTGTGTGTGTGTGTGTGTGTGTGTGTACTTGTTTCTGCTATCTCGGTGGGGACTCGTCTTACGGTGGGGACCAAAAATGAGGTCCCCAGAAGTTTAAACAGTGTTTTCTTGGTCATGTTGTTGTTACTGAAAAAAGTAAAAGTGCAAAAACGTTTCTTTAGGGTTAGCCATTGTTTTGGTTAAGGTTAGGGTTAGATATGAATGGGAGTCAATGGTAAGTCCCCACGGGGATATAAGAACCAGACGTGTGTGTGTGTGTGTGTGTGTGTGTGTGTGTGTGTGTGTGTGTGTGTGTGTGTGTGTGTGTGTGTGTGTGTGTGTGTGTGTGTGCGTGTGTGTCTGTGTGTGTCAACAGGAAGCAGCAGCAGAAGAAATCCATCCGTCACTCTCTTCTTCTCTTCTTCTGTGGTCGTTTCTGTTTTTAAATCTCATCACTCTGCTCGCTGCCGTGGTAACAGGGGATGCAGCTCTGGGCCCTTGATGTGGTTGCCACGGAAACAAGCATCTCCAGCTTTCATTAGCACCCCCACCCCCACCCCAACAGACGGAACTTATAATTATCTGACAGTGATGTCATCGGCTCACAGAACAGGTGTGTTTACATCACAGCAGGATCAGCTGATCAGCAGGAGGAGCAGTCATCCAATTAGAGAGCTCGTTACACAGAGAGGCACAGTTTCACATATAAACAAAAATAAAAACGGAGAAAGTTCACCAGCACAAGCTGCTGTTTGGTACTGTTGTCAATCTGTTAGCTTCAGTCTGTTAGCTTCAACCTGTTAGCTCCATTCTGTTAGCTTCATTCTGTTAGCTTCATTCTGTTAGCTTCAGTCTGTTAGCTTCAGTCTGTTAGCTTCAACCTGTTAGCTTCATTCTGTTAGCTTCAGTCTGTTAGCTTCAGTCTGTTAGCTTCAACCTGTTAGCTTCATTCTGTTAGCTTCAGTCTGTTAGCTTCAGTCTGTTAGCTTCAACCTGTTAGCTTCATTCTGTTAGCTTCAGTCTGTTCGCTTCAACCTGTTAGCTTCGGTCTGTTAGCTTCAATCTGTTAGCTTCATCTATTAGCATCAGTCTGTTAGCTGCCTGTTAGCCTACTAGCTCCTGTCTGTTAGCTACCTGTTAGCCTGCTAGCTCCTGTCTGTTAGCTACCTGTTACCTCCTGTCTGTTAGCTGCCTGTTAGCCTACTAGCTCCTGTCTGTTAGCTACCTGTTAGCCTGCTAGCTCCTGTCTGTTAGCTGCCTGCTAGCTCCTGTCTGTTAGCTGCCTGTTAGCCTGTCGCTGGCTCTGCAGTGATCTCAGTTGTGAACATGAAGTAGGACACATGACCTCAGAGTTTTATTCTCTGTTCAGGATCATGAGGAGCTTCAGCTTCCAGGCCACTGAACGCACACACACACACACACACACACACACACACACACACACACACACACACACACACACACACACACACACACACACACACGTCTGGTTCTTATATCCCCGTGGGGACTTACCATTGACTCCCATTCATATCTAACCCTAACCCTAACCTTAACCCAGACCAAAACAATGGCTAACCCTAAAGAAACGTTTTTGCACTTTTACTTTTTTCAGTAACAACAACATGGCCAAGAAAACACTGTTTAAACTTGTGGGGACCTCATTTTTGGTCCCCACCGTAAGACGAGTCCCCACCGAGATAGCGTGGAGTCAGGTCAAAGTCCCCACCAAGTCCCCACCGGTATAGATAAACACGTACACACACACACACACATACACACACACACACACACACACACACACACACACACACACACACACACACACAAAGAGGTGCATGCTGGGAAGCCTCAATAGCCCACAGGGCGGTCAGTGTCAGCGTGTTGCTGATGATGTGAGAACCTTAAAGAGTCAGCTTTAAAATTGACCCTAAAATGTTCAATCAGTTAACTCATCAATTAATCAGTTAATGAACAAATTAATCAATGAATGAGTCAGTTAATGAATCCATTTATGAATTAATGATTTTGCTTTTCTGAGATGCTTTTATGTTTGTAAATATTCTAAACGTTATATTGCATTATATTATAATATAGATATTACAATATAATATAGTAATATTATATATGATAGATATTACATTATACTATATTATGTAATAATAACGTATATTATATATAATGATATTACATTATATTATATTATATAATAATGATAATATAGATATTACAATATAATATGATATAATAAAGTAATAATATTATATATATAGATATTACATTATATAATAATGATGACGTGTATTATATGTGATGATATTACAGCGTCTGTCATGTTAATTCCTGAATGATAGTAAAAGAGTCTGAATCTATTTATAGATCAGCAGGATTCCATCTGTAACAAATGTGATGAAATATTCAGATGTTAAACAGATTAAATATTATTTAAGTTCATGTTAGAAGAACAGATGTGTTCACAAACATCTGGAGGATTCATCTCCACTCTGACCTGGTTTACTGTGGGACATTTTATTCTGATGAATGAATGAATGAACACATAGAATAGCTAATAAATGAATGAATGAATGAAACTTTCTCTTCCTCCTGTTAAAGCTCCTCATCCAGCTGGAGCTTTGTCTTCCTGCATCAGAGCTGCTGGGAGGAACTCAGGGTGGATGGAGAGTCCACAACGGTCCTGAGTTCTGAGAGGTTCTGGTTCTCAGCGGTCCACCTGCAGACCAGTTGTCTCCATGTTGGTCTGGAATCTAAACCTGATCTTCTCCCAGCTACAACATAAACCCAAAGATCAGAGAGAATCCTCAGAACTGCTGCTGCCGGTGTCATTGTAGACCTTCAGTCATCTGATCTCCAGCGTCTCTCTGCCTCCTCATCCTCTGGACCTCGCTGAACTCCCACAACATGAAGCTAAACCTAAACAGAACTTTAAATTAACTTAAACCTGAGCCTAACTGAACCTTGCCTAACCTTCAGCTTTACTAAACCTACTTCTATCTTCACTTTACCCAGACAGTTACCTGGGCTAATCTACACCTGAGCTAATCTTAGGGTGAACCTCACCTGGACAGGTATGAGGTCAGGTAGCAGCAGGGGGCGGAGCTAAAAACTTCCAGCAGCTTCAGTCTGAATTAACTAAAATATTCCAATCGTTTTAATTACAGAACAGCCTTTAATAATTCTCTGATGTGTTTATTTTACATAAGTTCATATCAGTTCATGAATCAGCAGAACCAACAGAACCAATGGAACCAACGGAACCAGCAGGACCAGCAGAACCAGCAGGACCAACAGAACCAGCAGGACCAACAGAACCAGCAGAACCAACAGAACCAACGGAACCAATAGATAGCTATGATGATAAAAGACCTGAAGGAGCTAGAAAAATTCAGAAGAGGAAAATGAAACACTGTTGATTGAAAGTATGTGATATAGGCTTAACGGTGATGGATTGAAGAGTGGATACACAAAATATGCTTGAACATGGATGTTTACACAAACTTAGATGCAGATTTAGACAGTAAAATATACGAGGTAGATGAGGGTACAGACAAAAATGGTCTAATTTCTGTTAACAAATGTGAATATTACACGGAGGAGCAATTTCATAATAAAGTAATGATGAATGGAGCACTGTCTCTCATCCATTTCAACAGCAGAAGTTTAAAACGTAACTTGGCAAAAATAAAAGATACTTAAAGCAATTTAGAAAGACTTTTAGTATAATTGCAGTGTCAGAAACATGGTTGAATGATGGGGAAATGGAGGAATATCAGATAGATGGCTGTGAGTTGTATTATGTGAATAGAAGGATAAAAAAGGTGGAGGTGTAGCTTTGTATATCACCTCTAGTTTGAAATGTAATGTCATTGGTAATATGACAGCTGTTGTTGATGGTATTATGGAAATGATCACAGTGGAAATGATTCATGAAAAATGTAGAAATGTTCTAATCAGTTGTGTTCATAGATCACCAGGTACCTGTGTAGAGACATTCACAGATAGAATAATGGAACTGTTTGACAGGATCCAGAACAAGACTGTGTTTTTATGTGGAGACGGAAACATGGATCTGGAAAAGTCGAGTTCACTGAACTCAACAAGTGATTTCATAAATTCAATGTGTAGCCTGAATCTGTTTCCTGTGATATCCAAACCAACAAGAAGAACAGGAAAAGTGCTGCTCTTGTTGATCATATTTTCACAAACGCAGTTGATGGAAAAGTTGTGAGTGGGATTTTGATCAGTGATGTAAGTGATCATTTACCAGTTTTTACAGTTTATAACAATTATCAATATAATAGAAAGGAAATCAGCTCCGAAAAATGAATAAGAAACAGATCTAAAGGAGCCTTGGAGGCACTGAAAGATGATGTTAAAAACAGAAATGGGATGGAGTGTATGTTCATGATGTAAATAACAGATCTGTATGAAAAACACTGTGGACTCAGGAGTACTACCAAGAAAAATGCTGTTGACAAACCATGGATGACTGAAGGACTACGAAATGCAAGAAGAAAAAGTATTTATAGAGATGTTTTTAAAATTAAGGTCAACCGAAGCAGAAGGTAGGTATAAGAAATATAAAAATAAATTAGTATGGATAATAAGAAGACATAAAAAGGACTACTATGGTGACTTACTGAATAAAAACAGAAACAATATGAAAGCTACTTGGGGAATAATAAATAGTGTCATAAAAAATGAGAAAGTAAAATCAGCTTATCCAAATTATTTTGTGAAAAATAACTACGATATTGATGATAAAAGTGAAATAGCAAATGAGTTTAATGATTTCTTTGTAAATGTAGGCCCGAGACTTGCAGCAAACAAACCCACTATAAAAGACAATGCAGATCAAAACATCATTATGGATGATGTGGAGAGTATTTTTATTGTAAGGTAGGAAAAGAAGAAATACTGGATATTGTAAAACGTTGTGCAGGTAAAGGATCCACTGACTGTGTCGGAATAGATATGATATTAGTAAAAATATAACTGAACTGGTTATTGAACCATTTCCATACATTTGTCATTTTCAACAGGGGTATTTCCTGAGAATATGAAAATAACCAGCTTGATACCATTGATCACACCATACTTCTTAAAAACTGAGCAAATACAGTATTAGAGGGGGGGGGGCACATAAATGGATTTCTAGTTACTTAGACAGTAGAAAGCAGTTTGTGCAGATATATCATTCTAAATCCAAATTGCATTATATTACGTGTGGAGTACCTCAGGGATCGGTCCTTGGGCCAAAGCTCTTTTCTTTGTACATCAATGATTGTGTTTATGTTTCCAAACTGCTCAAATGTTTTCTGTTTGCAGACGATACATTATTTTATTGTGGGGAAGACTTAGCACAGCTGTTAAATGTGGTGAAACAAGAATTTAAAAGAATAAAAACATGGTTTGATGTCAATGAATGATCACTGAATCTTGAAAAAACAAACTTTATGATAATTAGTAACAGAGGGAGAGACACTGGTGCTTCAGTTACCATAGATGGAATTGAAATCAGTAGAGGAAGGGAAACCAAGTTTCTGGGTGTTATTTTGGATGAACATTTGTGTTGGAAATCACATATCCAGTATACAAAGGCAAAAATATAGAAAACAATAGCTATGTTACACAAAGTAAAAGATTCAGTGGATAACAAAACATTGTACATTTTATACAACACCATGATTGTTCCACATCTGACCTACTGCATTGAAGGATGGGGAAACGCCTGCAGAACATACTCAGTCAGTTTTCATTTTACAGAAAAGAGCCATAAGAATAATCAGTAGAAAACAATATAGAGATCCTACTCATCCATTATTCCTTCATTTAAAACTGCTGAAATTCCAAGAATTAGTAGATTACAGTATTCTGCAAATGATGCTTAAAGCTCACACAAATACACTGCCAGCTAACATCCAGAAAAGATTTGGAAAAAGAGAAAGCAAGAATAAAAGGAACAGAGATCTTTAAAAAACCAAGGTTTAGGACTAAAATGATGGAACGTTGTGTGTCTGTAAAAGGAATCAGTTTATGAAACAATCTGAAGAAAGAAAGCAAAGAATCTAAGTCAAGCACCACATTTAAAAGATGAATTAAATCCAGTTTGTTACAGAAATATATTGAAATATGTTAGTTACATTTGATTGTCATTTCATTGTCATTCTTTTTGTTGCTGTTGTAAAAAGCACTAATTTAAATTGTAATAGAAGAACTAAATGGTATGTCACTGTCTGTGTTGGCCAGCAGCTATTTTATTTTATTATAGGTATGTGTGCGTGTATATATCTGTGTGTGTATGTACATGTATGTATATGCGTGCATATATATATATATATATATATATATATGTGTGTATATATGTATATATTTTCATGTTTTTTTTTGTTTGTTTTTAAGTTCACCTTTTGTAATTAATTTCTGGGGATAAAGGGGCAGACATAATAAGACTTTTCTTCTTTCTGCTCCTTTTCATTCATGTTTGGTGATTGTTGTATTTACATGAAACATTTTTTATTTTTTTTTAATTTTACAAATGAATGAAATAAAACAAACAAACAAATAGAACCAGCAGAATCAACAGAACCAACGGAACCAGCAGGACCAACAGAACCAATAGAACCAACGGAATCAACGGAACCAACGGAACCAACAGAACCAACAGGACCATTGGAACCAGCAGAACCAACGGAACCAACAGAACCAACAGAACAGAACGGGGCGGCATGGCTCAGTAGGTAGAGTGGCCGTCTTGTAACTGGAAGGTTGCCGGTTCGATCCTCGGCCTGTTGTGCTCATGTTGAGGTGTCCCTGAGCAAGACACCGAACCCCTAACTGCTCCTGGTGGGTTGTGGTTAGCGCCTTGCATGGCAGCTCCCACCATCAGTGTGTGAATGGGTAAATGTGACGTATCATCATGTAAAGCGCTTTGGATAAAAGCACTATATAAATACAACCATTTACCATTTGGAACCAACAGGACTACAGCGTTAATGACTGTACAGACGTTACTTTAATAATCAATAAAAACAGAAATCAGAGTTCATCTACACTGTTTATGACAAACATCCATATTTAGACAATTAAAATCATGTTGAATGTAACGTTATTTAAACCTAAATGTAACATTAATTAAACATCAATGAAATCTTAATCTAACTTTCACCTCATACTAACATTAACTTATTAACCTGTTTATTAAATGTGTGTGTGTGTCCTTCATACATGACATTATTAACATACTACAGACTTTAACATGTGATTCTAACATTAATCTACAGATACTTGAGTTACTGACATAATAAAACTCCAGCAGTCACATGATGTGTTTGGTGTGTTCTGATTGGCTGACATGTATTCATGATAAGAGGTGAGACGCTGCCCCCTACTGGAGGACTCAGATCGGTGCATCAGCTGCTGAACAGAAGAAACAATTTCCTGCTGATGTCTGTTTCTCCTGTTTTCTACATTTTCACTATCACATTTGTATACGGTGAATCCTGAAGCTCCTCCCTCTGCTCCTCCCCCTCCCCCTCTGGCTCCGCCCCCTGCTCCGGCTCTTCTTCGTCGGTGCTCTGGGCGGCAGGAAATGCTCTGTGGGCTCGTTTGGGGACGGCGTAGTCGTCGGCTCGGGGGTTGTAGGGAAACTCGTGACCTTTGGGGTCGGCAGGAGTTCCCATGATCCTCCAGGCGTCGCCCCTCATCTCCTCAGGGTCGTCGTACACCGAACCGGTCGGGAACGGTCTGGCAGTGGCGGCAGCGCAGCCTTCGGGCTCGTCGTAGATGTGCTCCACCTTCACGCCCTCGAACACGTTCCTGATCTTCATCTCGTCGATGCTGTCGTAGAGCGGGTCGGCGCCAGGAGGCCGCGGGTCCAGCAGGTTGGCCATGACGGCGCTGGCGATGGTGTCGAAGGGCAGCGAGTACTCGGGCTCCTTGGAGACCAGCGGCGGCGTGATGGGCGGAGCCACGCTGCCGCTACGCTTCGCTATGCTTCTGCTCTGTCGCTCAGCCGACAGTGTTATCTGAGAGTAGGTCTGGTCCTGGTTGGGGGCGGGGCCAGGCTTGGGGGCGGGGCCTGACTCATGTGGCAGCGGGCAGCTGGAGATCATCTTCACCTGGTTCTTTCTGGGGGCGGAGCCGCCGCGAGGGTCCAGAGTCAGACTCTTAACGCCGGTCAGAGCTTTGTCGACCGGAGGCTCCAGACGAGACTGAAAACAGAAACCGATCGATTATTGATCCTTCAGCACCTCCCCAGTTATGATCAATAATGAGCACATTTAGCTGGAGGGGTTTCATCCAGCTTCAGTTGTTTTAACCCTGGTGTCGTCCTGCGGGTCAAAATTGACCCATTTTAACGTTTGAATGTGGAAAAATAAATATTTCATGGTGATACTTCTGATGTCCACATTTTCAACATTTTTGGGAAATTTTTGAACATTTTTTGGTGAAAAAGAAGAAATATTAAAAATGCTTCTTAAGAGCATTCACAAGAAAATCAACCAAAATCCAGCGAAATAGAAAATAGAAGTTTTACTGATATATATGGAATCACTTTAGATACTTTTAGAATTTTTTTATGAAGATTTTTACTCATTTTTTGAAAATATTTACCAGAATTTTCTGACCAAATTTGAGGGATTTTTTTTAAAAATAAAACATTTAAGGAATTATTGGAATTTTCTTCCTGAAGGCTTTGTAAATTTTCAGAATTTGTGAAATTTCTTGCTGAATTTTGGGATTTTTTTCAGACAAGGAAACTTTGTTTTTTGGTGCCCACAAGTGAAGACAGCTGGAGGGTTAATGTTTTTATAGTTTGTGTTTCTGGTCCAGGGTTCCCTCAAAAAATCCTTTTCATTAATTAATTAAATAAAGGTTTAATAAATGTTATTCCTATTGATTTTCAATATTCAGATTCAGTGCTGTGAAAAGTATTTGCCCCCTTGTCAAACTAAATGTTTCAGACCATCAAACATAAATATCAGACAAAGATAACCAACGTAAACTCATAATGCCATTTTTAAATGACGATCTTATGTTTACAAACCCACCTGGAACTGTGTGAAAAAGTAATTGCCCCCCTGGTTTATTCATGAATTAACTGTGGCTGATCACATTTTTTGGAAAGTGAGTTCAGTGTCACCGGCCACACCCAAACCTGATGACCTGCAGACCTGCTCAGTCCAGAAATCACTTCATAGAACCTGTCTGACTAAAGGAAGTCAACCAGAAGATCTCAGAAAGCTGCAACTAAATGATCCAAAGAAACTCCACAACAGTTGACATGTATCAGTCTGGATATTGTTCCAAAGCCATTTCTAAAGCTTTAGGACTCACGGTGAGACATTATCCACAAATGGAGAAACATGGAACAGTGGAGAACCTTCCCAGGAGTGGACCGATGACCAAAGTTTTTTACTCCTGAATAAATAAAATCTACAATTCTACAGTTTCATTATCAGACGCTTTTGTCCAAAGCGACGTGCAACACAAGCAAGAATTCAGACAGAAGGAAAAACCTGTAGGAAGTGCAAAAAGTGCTTCAAGTGTGATTGGTCAAAGGTGATGCCATCAAGTTGCAGAAGAATTGCTAACCCCCCCCCCCCCCTTTTTTTTTTTTACTTTTTTTAATCATTTATAAACTGCATTTTGTGTTTACTTGGGTTATCTTTGTCTGATCAGACATTAGTTTGATGATCTTAAACATTAAAGTGGAGAAGATATGCAAAAAATATGAATGAGGAGAAGGGGGCAAATACTTTCTGATGGCGCTGTATTTTACAGTATTTTCCTTTATTGCTTTAGCTGAATCTGTCCTCCGGTTATACGAACTGGTAGTTTGTGCTTCCTACCAGCGGGGGGCGCTGTGGCTGCTGAGCTGCAGAACTCTCTTTGTCTTTGTGATGAACCATGTGGAGGGCTGGAGGTTCGGCCACCATGCTGTAAACTCCGTCAGCTGCCTGCAACAAAAACACCCACAAACAGAAGCATTATTCTGGATTAAAAACAAACGCTCAGTCTGGAAACCATCATTTTATTCTGACTATCCTGTTTTTCTTCTGTAAAATCCTGCCTTCATTATGAAATTTTGACTTGATACTGAAAACCCTGATTTCACTCTGAAAGTCCTGACTTTACCGTAAAACGTCTTGACTGTATTTTGAGAACACTTCCTTTATTCTGAAAACCCTGTGTTTCTCCTTGCACTTCTGCTTTTTTAAATGTCCAAGCTTAAAGCTGCTGTCCGGAGTTTGAATCGCAGTGTCTCCCAAAACACTGTTGGTCCCTCCCTCTGATTTCCTTTATTTGTGCACGCGTGCAGTACATGAGAGAAGTGCCCGGAGTGCTGCAGCATCTCGCCTGTTTTGCTGTTTTCCACTCTTCTACATTTAGTACATTTAGTAAATAATAAAGGAATTACGTTAGAATGCTGTATTGAGTCTAACTTGTCCTAATACCAAAATAACATGAATCTGCTAGGACGAACGAGTAAAGTTTCAATATGTGATTACACTCGTGTATCCCTCTGGATGACGTTGTTTATCAAACTTAGTGCATTTACGCGTGTATATGTGTTAGATTGTTTATTTATTTCTATCTAGAGTTCAGAATTGCATGACTCCTCTGACGAAGAGTATGTCCCAGACGCCCCAACATCTTCCTCCAGAGGTCGGGCATCTAAACGAAGCCGTCAGGCGGGCTATGGAGGCCGTGGTCGGGGAGCGACGCGAGCACCCCGAGCCAAAAAACGTCCTGCAGTCTCTTGGCCCGACAAGCCGTGGGATCGGTAACTTTTCTGGAAGTTGCTGAGCCCTGATGCTCTCTCCTCCACAAGCAAAACAAATGTGCTCGCGGTTGCGTAGTGCGTAGCTCGCCCACCTCTGCATGGGCTTGCTTGCTGTGCGCGTAACCGTTGATTGACAGCATGACAAAGCTGAAGCTCGAACTTGATTGGTCGGCAGCGACCGGCGCTTTTTGGAATAACATGGGGGTCTATGAGAGGAAGGCGGAGCTCAGGAATAAATTTTCATATCGCGTTATACTAACATTATATTATAGTATCGAACTAGACTAACACATTTAAGCTTTGTTAAAAAATGATACATAAATTGAAAACAAACGGAAACTCCGGACAGCAGCTTTAATTCTAAAAACTGCTGAACTTATTGAGAAAAACTCCTGCCCTTTTTGTGAAAACTGCCTTTATTTTGAAAATGTCTGCTTTTCATCTGATACAACTGAATTTCCTGTAAAAAAAAAAAACACTGTGTTTAGTGTGTAAAAAGCCCTGCCTTTATTGTGAAACACAGAGGTGAGCTGGGCGGACTGTGGGAGGTGCATTGGGTTTCCTCACCTGTCCGCCACCGGAGGTCTGTCTGAGGGGGGCAGAGACTTTCTGCAGGTTAATTGCAGCCTCCACCGCCTGGAACAGCAGATTTCCCTGCTTGGTGTCGAACTCGAAGCTTCCTTCCCCTGAATCACAGCGACGCCCCGCCTCAAAGGAGAAGGTGGACTGAAGAGATGACCCAGATAGACAGTTTATTATCTCTGAACTGGTTTATTATCTCTAAACTCGTTTATTATCTCTGAACCAGAGTTTATTATCTCTAAACTCGTTTATTATCTCTAAACCAGTTTATTATATCTAAACTTGTTTATTATCTCTAAATCAGAGTTTATCTCTAAACTAGTTTATTATCTCTAAATCGGAGTTTATTATCTCTAAACCCGAGATTATTATCTCTAAAACAAAGTTCATTGTCACTAAATCAGAGTTTATTATCTTTAAATTAGAGTTTATTATCTCTAAACCAGAGTTTATTATCTCTATATCAGAGTTTATTATCTATAAACCAGAGTTTATTAACTTTAAATCAGTTTATTATCTTTAAATCAGATTTTATTATCTCTAAACCAAAGTTTATTATCTCTAAACTAGTTTATTATCTGTAAATCAGAGTTTATTATCTCTAAATCAGAGTTTACTATCTCTAAATCAGAGTTTATTATCTCTAAATCAGAGTTTACTATCTCTAAACCAGAGTTTATTATCTCTAAATCAGAGTTTACTATCTCTAAACCAGAGTTTATTATCTCTAAACCAGAGTTTATTATCTCTAAATCAGAGTTTACTATCTCTAAATCAGAGTTTATTATCTCTAAATCAGAGTTTACTATCTCTAAACCAGAGTTTATTATCTCTAAACCAGAGTTTATTATCTCTAAACCAGAGTTTATTATCTCTAAATCAGAGTTTACTATCTCTAAATCAGAGTTTACTATCTCGAAACCAGAGTTTATTATCTCTAAACCAGAGTTTATTATCTCTAAATCTGATTTTATTATCTCTAAACCAGAGTTTACTATCTCTAAACCAGAGTTTATTATCTCTAAATCAGAGTTTATTATCTCTAAACCTGAGATTATTATGTCTGAACCAGAATCCACTCATTATCTCATTTTAAAACCAGACTTCACATTTTTTTTAATCTAATTTTTTTATTAGTCTAATTTTTTATATTTTTTTTCTACGGGTTAGCTAAGCCGCTATCGTCTGCAGCTCAGCAGGTGCCGGGCTGCGGTCAGACATCAGTAAACTACAGACTTTTATTCTGAAACTCTGGTTTGTTGGGTAATAAATGACATGCAGCGGTAGCTTCAGACTTCCAGCAGTCTTTACTCAGAACACAAGTTGTTAAAATGCATCTTTAATTAGTCAATTCTGACATTATTTTTGAAAATCCCAACTGTATTTTGTAGTTTATTTTGAAATTTGTGTGTGTGTGTGTGTGTGTGTGTGTGTGTGTGTGTGTGTGTGTGTGTGTGTGTGTGTGTGTGTGTGTGTGTGTTACCTTGTCCCGTCCGAAGCGTCTCAGGTACCTGTACGGCCAGGTGTACAGGAAGTCACCTGTCCTGTCCAGCAGGTGCAGAGCGTCTCCATCCGCTCTCAGGATGCCGTCTCCTTTCAGCCGGCAGCGATCAGACGCCTCCGTCCTCCGAACAGAGACTCTGAAGTCCCGGCCTGAAAGTAAACCAGATAATAAATGAGGTAATAAACCAGATAATGGACAAAAACTGTAAAGACGGAGTGAAAGAGTGGATTGAAACCGTAGAAAAACAGAAGAATACAAACATGAAAAAGAACAAAGAGTCGTTTATTTACCCCTGTAGGAGTCGTTTATTTACCCCTGTAGGAGTCGTTTATTTACCCCTGTAGGAGTCGTTTATTTACCCCTGTAGGAGTCGTTTATTTACCCCTGTAGGAGTCGTTTATTTACCCCTGTAGGAGTCGTTTCTTTACCCCTGTAGGAGTCGTTTATTTACCCCTGTAGGAGTCGTTTATTTACCCCTGTAGGAGTCGTTTATTTATCCCTGCAGGAGTCGTTTATTTACCCCTGTAGGAGTCGTTTATTTACCCTTGTAGGAGTCGTTTATTTACCCCTGCATGAGTCGTTTATTTACCCCTGTAGGAGTCGTTTATTTACCCCTGTAGGAGTCGTTTATTTACCCCTGTAGGAGTCGTTTATTTACCCTTATAGGAGTCATTTATTTACCCCTGCAGGAGTCGTTTATTTACCCCTGTAGGAGTCGTTTATTTACCCCTGTAGGAGTCGTTTATTTACCCCTGTAGGAGTCGTTTATTTACCCCTGCAGGAGTCGTTTATTTACCCCTGTAGGAGTCGTTTATTTACCCTTGTAGGAGTCGTTTATTTACCCCTGCAGGAGTCGTTTATTTACCCCTGTAGGAGTCGTTTATTTACCCCTGTAGGAGTCATTTATTTACCCTTATAGGAGTCGTTTATTTACCCCTGCAGGAGTCGTTTATTTACCCCTGTAGGAGTCGTTTATTTACCCCTGTAGGAGTCGTTTATTTACCCCTGTAGGAGTCGTTTATTTACCCCTGCAGGAGTCGTTTATTTACCCCTGTAGGAGTCGTTTATTTACCCTTGTAGGAGTCGTTTATTTACCCCTGCAGGAGTCGTTTATTTACCCCTGTAGGAGTCGTTTATTTACCCCTGTAGGAGTCATTTATTTACCCTTATAGGAGTCGTTTATTTACCCCTGCAGGAGTCGTTTATTTACCCCTGTAGGAGTCGTTTATTTACCCCTGTAGGAGTCGTTTATTTACCCCTGTAGGAGTCGTTTATTTACCCCTGCAGGAGTCGTTTATTTACCCCTGTAGGAGTCGTTTATTTACCCCTGTAGGAGTCGTTTATTTACCCTTATAGGAGTCATTTATTTACCCCTGCAGGAGTCGTTTATTTACCCCTGCAGGAGTCGTTTATTTACCCCTGTAGGAGTCATTTATTTACCCTTATAGGAGTCGTTTATTTACCCCTGCAGGAGTCGTTTATTTACCCCTGTAGGAGTCGTTTATTTACCCCTGCAGGAGTCGTTTATTTACCCCTGTAGGAGTCGTTTATTTACCCCTGCAGGAGTCGTTTATTTACCCTTATAGGAGTCGTTTATTTACCCCTGCAGGAGTCGTTTATTTACCCCTGTAGGAGTCGTTTATTTACCCCTGTAGGAGTCGTTTATTTACCCCTGTAGGAGTCGTTTATTTACCCTTATAGGAGTCGTTTATTTACCCCTGCAGGAGTCGTTTATTTACCCTTATAGGAGTCGTTTATTTACCCCTGCAGGAGTCGTTTATTTACCCCTGCAGGAGTCGTTTATTTACCCCTGTAGGAGTCGTTTATTTACCCCTGCAGGAGTCGTTTATTTACCCCTGTAGGAGTCGTTTATTTACCCCTGTGGGAGTCGTTTATTTACCCTTATAGGAGTCGTTTATTTACCCCTGCAGGAGTCGTTTATTTACCCCTGTAGGAGTCGTTTATTTACCCTTGTAGGAGTCGTTTATTTACCCCTGTAGGAGTCGTTTATTTACCCCTGTAGGAGTCGTTTATTTACCCCTGTAGGAGTCGTTTATTTACCCCTGTAGGAGTCGTTTATTTACCCCTGCAGGAGTCGTTTATTTACCCCTGTAGGAGTCGTTTATTTACCCCTGCAGGAGTCGTTTATTTACCCCTGTAGGAGTCGTTTATTTACCCCTGCAGGAGTCGTTTATTTACCCTTGTAGGAGTCGTTTATTTACCCTTATAGGAGTCGTTTATTTACCCCTGCAGGAGTCGTTTATTTACCCCTGTAGGAGTCGTTTATTTACCCCTGTAGGAGTCGTTTATTTACCCCTGCAGGAGTCGTTTATTTACCCCTGCAGGAGTCGTTTATTTACCCCTGTAGGAGTCGTTTATTTACCCCTGTAGGAGTCATTTATTTACCCCATAGGAGTCATTTATTTACCCCTGTAGGAGTCGTTGATTCACCCTGCAGGAGTCAGTTATTTGCCCCTCAGGGGGCAGGAAGCCGTTGGAGGATGTGGGGCAGGAAGCAGCTGTTTGGAGGTTTTTGGGGCAACAGAAGCTGCTTCAGTTCTTCATGACCTCAAAGAAGCTTTTATTGTGGGAAAAATATTGTTACACTCAGGTACTATATATAGTAGTACTGCATGTAAAACTACAGTACTACTACATGTTCTTACATTTGTTGAAAGAACAAAGTCTGACTTTATTCTGAAAATTCTGCCTTTACTTTTAAAATATTGTTTTATTCTCACTTATTTTCCAAATTACAACTTTATTGTTGATATTATTCTCACAAACTATACAGTCTGACATTATTCTGGCACTTCATTTTGAAAGTTATTACTTCATTGGAGAATTTGAAACTTACCACGATCATTCAGACTTTATTCTGAAAATGCTCTTTTGATCTTGATTTTATTTTCAAATTTAGAACTTGCCGACTTTAGTTTGACTATTCAGACTTTATTCTGAAAGTCCTGACTTTATTCTGAAAATACTGTTTGTACTTTCACAACCCTGACTTTGTGGTTCAAGTGTAGGACTTCAATTTGAAGAATTCAAACTTTATTTTCAAATTTCTACCATTATTCTGAAAATGCTGGTTTTATTCTGACAGTCGTGTCCTTATTTTGTGGTGTGTTTTGTGTGCTTCCAGGAGTGACTCGGGGAACTCGGACCTGCTGGGGTTCTAGTTCTCTGAAATAAAAAACACAATCAGAGCTGAAACAGTCGCACTCTCTGGTCTGAGACTCGAGTCGCTGCAGCGTCGAGTACTTCCTGTTAAGAAGGAGGAAGTTGGTCCTCGGAGATAAACGCTGAGGTCATCCTGCGACGGACGGCGACTCGCAGCAGGAACCCACAAACACACAAAGTTTCCACTACACAACTACACAGCTACACAACTACACACAGCCTGAGTTCAGACCGCAGTGGAAACTAAGACTGCTGAAACCAGACGAGACAGGAAATCAAACCTGACCCACCCAGAACCCACCTCACTGGACTAAAACCTGACTTAACCAGTTTATCTGACTGGACAGGATTCAGCTACAATCCTACAGGTTCACTGATCTGATCCAAAGACATCCATCTGCGAGCAGATCCACCACATGAAGGATCTAGTCAGAGAAGATGGACCAGGTTCTAATGAGATAATCGGACCGTGGCGTCTACAGGAAGTCCAGATCTAAGAGGAATGTTTTGTCTGTTTAGTATGAAGATGTTCAGTGAGGTTCTTTAACCAGAGTTTAGTTCTACCACCAGGAACCTCAGAGGAGAAGAGTCCAGCTGCTGAGGAGGTTGGATCAGGAACCTTTGGTTGGACGGAGTGGAGATCTGGAGGAGAGAGTTCAGGGAGGAAGAGATGTTTTCATTGGAGATTTGAGTTTTCTGCAGCGATCGAAACAGCAGGGTGACATGAGATGTTTCTGGATGGAAACCAGACGTTCTGCTGCGTTCTAGATCATCTGCAGAGGTTTGACCTCCATGGAGGGAGGCCTCCAGTTAGGAGCTGATATTAGAGACCTGGACCAGGAGCTTCATGTTCACACAGGAGGGGTCTGATCTTCCTGATGATCTACAGGATGCGCTGACACGACCGAGCAGCAGAGAACTGATGAACCCTGAAGGTTAGATGGTCATCCATCATGAAGCCAAGGTCCTGGAGGACTTTGTGGGTCTGAGCTGATTCCAGCTGGATGTTGGTTTCCTGTTGTGTAGAGGGACTGGCTGGGAGGACAAGGAGCTCAGTCTGGGAGAGGTGGAGCTGAAGGTGGAGTCTGTTCATCCAGATATCTGCAAGATGATGAGATCCATGTGGTGTTCTGGAGGAACGTCAGGAAGAGCTGAGTATCATCAGCATAGAGACGGTCAGGAACCATGGGAGAGGATTATTGTGTTTAATGAGAAAAGGAGGAACAAGCATTGACCCATGAGGAACCTCTGTAGATAGATTGACCCCTGAAGAACCCCTGGAGATAGACTGACCCCTGAGGAACCCCTGGAGATAGACTGACCCCTGAGGAACCCCTGGAGATAGACTGACCCCTGAGGAACCCCTGGAGATAGACTGACCACTGAGGAAGGTCTGGTCCTGAGATGTTAGACCAGGGAGAAGGCTTTGGTGGTTAACGGATCTGAAGACTGTCCAGCAGCTCCAGCAGAACTCAGTGGTTCTGGTACCGATGGGGGTCCAGTCTGGTGGAGGGACCCTGTTTAGAACCAGACTGGTTCTGGTCTTGCCTGTTGTTTAAAACTGGATTTAAACCGGACTCGGCTGGTTTCTGTTGGACTCGACCGACTTGGACCTGATCTAAACTGCAGAACCTTGACTTCCTGTTTGTACTGACACTGAAACGCACGAGATTCAACGTTTACACCAGCATTTCCATGGTAACAGCCAACAACGCATCCTCAGATACTCAGAGAGATTTTGTTTGTTTCTACTTTTTCCACGAGTAAATAAAGCAAATAAAGCAAAAAAAGCAAACAAAGAAAATACAATAAATAAATAAGGTAAATACGTTAACGTGTTGAAAATCATGACTGCTGCTGTTTCTCTGGTTACTCAGAAACTATAAGTGATTGGCCTGAAGACTGGATTCAGACGAATGAACGAGTTAATCGAAGAAGAGACGCCTTCAGATTACACTTATATGTGTGTGTGTGTGTGTGTGTGTGTGTGTGTGTGTGTGTGTGTGTGTGTGTGTGTGTGTGATAATGCGTCATGTTAGCCTCTGGCGGCTATATTTAGCGTCGCTGGGAGAACGGAGGAGGAAGTGAGGTTTGGTTGAAGGTGTGACAGAGGAAGTCTGACTGGTGCAAGAAGCAGAACAACGAAACACGAGAAACACAGAAAAAAGAACGAAGCTTCAGGCGACTCATCAACAGAAAATAAAGACGAAAATAAAACCGTCTGCTGCACATGAAGCTCATTAAAACACACGAAGACAGACGCTAAAACCTGAGAACCAATGAATCATGTTCAGATCTCAAAGAATAAACTTTCAGGTCAACATGCTGATAATCAATCAGTGGATCCTAGTTCAGAGGTTCTGACGGCGTTCTGTCTCTTTGAGTCTGTTTTTAGTTGTTTTGCGTCTGCATAAAGTTCTGTGGTGCAGCTGATGATCTGGAGGTTCTGATGTAAGAAAGTGTGAGGATTTCAAATCATGAACGTAAAAGAGGAGCAGGCAGACAGACAGACAGACAGACAGGCAGACAGACAGACAGACAGACAGACAGACAGACAGGCAGGCAGACAGGCAGGCAGACAGACAGACAGACAGACAGACAGACAGACAGACAGACAGGCAGACAGACAGACAGACAGGCAGGCAGACAGGCAGGCAGACAGACAGACAGACAGACAGACAGACAGACAGACAGACAGGCAGACAGACAGACAGACAGGCAGACAGACAGGCAGGCAGGCAGACAGACAGACAGACAGACAG